>NW_019154120.1:8202700-8214171 GCF_002288905.1 Enhydra lutris kenyoni | reverse complement strand
ACAGAGGAATGTTGAAAAAGAAAGCCAAAGTTGGTGGCATCACAATTCCAGACTTCAAGCTCTATTACAAAGCTGTCATCATCGAGATAGTATGGTACTGGCACAAAAACAGACACATAGATCAATGGAACAGAATAGAGAGCCCAGAAATAGACCCTCAACTCTATGGTCAACTAATCTTCGACAAAGCAGGAAGGAATATCCAATGGAAAAAAGTCTCTTCAACAAATGGTGTTGGGAAAATTGGACAGCCACATGCAGAAAAATGAAACTTTCCTTACACCACACTCAAAAATAGACTAAAAATGGATGAAAGACCACAATGTAAGACAAGAATCCATCAAAATCCTTGAGGAGAACACAGGCAGCAACCTCTTCAACCTGAGCCACAGCAACTTCTTCCTAGAAACATCACCAAAGACAAGAGAAGCAAGGGCAAAAATGAACTTTTGGGATTTCATCAGGATCAAAACCTTTTGCACAGCAAAGGAAACAGTCAACAAAACCAAAAGACAACTGACAGAATGGGAGAAGTTATTTGCAAACAACATATCAGATAAAGGGCTAGTATCCAAAATCTATAAAGAACTTATCAAACTCAACACCCAAAGAACAAATAATCCAATCAAGAAATGGGCAGAGGACATGAACAGACATTTCTGCAAGGAAGACATCCAGATGGCCAACAGACACGTGAAAAAGTGCTCAACATCACTCAGCATGAGGGAAATACAAATCAAAACTACAATGAGATACCACCTCACACCAGTCAGAATGGCTAAAATTAACAAGTCAGGAAACAACAGATGTTGGAGAGGTTGCAGAGAAAAGGAAACTCTCTTACACTGTTGGTGGGAATGCTAGCTAGTGTAGCCACTCTGGAAAACAGCATGATGGTTCCTCAAAAAGTTGAAAATAGAGCTACCCTATGACCCAACAATCAAACTACTGGGTATTTACCCTAAAGATACAAATGTAGTGATCCAAAGGGGCACATGCACCCGAAAGTTTATGGCAGCAATGTCCACAATAGCCAAACTATGGGAAGAAACTAGATGTCCATCAACAGATGAATGGATAAAGAAGAGTGGTGTGTATATATATATATATATATATATATACAATGGAATACTATGCAGCCATCAAAAGAAATGAAATCTTGCCATTTGCAATGACATGGATGGAACTAGAGGGTATTATGTTGAGTGAAATAAGTCAATCAGAGAAAGACAATTATCATATTATCTCCCTGATATGAGGAATTTGAGAGGCAGACTGGGGAGTTTGGGGGGTAGGGAAGGAAAAAATGAAACAGGATGGGATTGGGAGGGAGACAAACCATAAGAGACTCTTAATCTCAGGAAACAAACTGAGGGTTGCTGTGGTGTGGGGGGCTAGGAATACGGTGGTTGGGTTGTGGACATTGGAGGTTATGTGCTATGGTGAGTGCTATGAAGTGTGTAAGCCTGATGATTCACAGACCTGTACCCCTGGGGAAAATAATACATTATATGTTAATAAAAATAATTAATTTTTAAAAAATTAGTAATTACTGGGGGAAAGGATCAGAAGAAAATATCCAGGGGGGAAAAAAACACAGAAAGACAAAAGGTTGGAAGAGAACATGAGAAACATATAGTATTCTTATGTTTTATTATAATCCTAGAAGAGAAGAGTGACAAGCGGACAGATGCAAAACTTCAAGATATATTGGCTGAGGAAATATTTCAAAAATAAGAAAGACATCATGCCATACAGTCAGGAATTTCCACTAAATATAAGAATGAATAAAAGAAGGATGCTCTTGAATGAAACTAGCTATTTTCAGAAGTTACAGTGTAACTTGTAGCTAATAGTTCAGTAGAAATTGTGAAAGTCAGAAAAAAATGAATAATACCTATAAAGACCTATATAGTGCTAAAAGGAAATAACTACTTAAAATTCCAAGCTTAGTGAATATATTCTTTAAGATTAAATGTGAAATTAAAATATTGTATACAAACTGAAATCTGATACAATTCTTCCCCAGCACACCTTCATCAAAGGGAATACAGACATGCTGAAAAACATCTGTCATGAAAAAAGGCTGTTCCCAGATCGAATAGAAATGCAGTACTGAATAAAGATAAATGAAAATTGTTAAGACATGAAACTTAGAAAGCTAATTCCAAAATTTATCTGGAAATGAACATGGAAAACATCACATGAATTAGCCAACTCATTGTTGAAGAACAGGATGAAAAGACATACCCTTCCAGATATTTAGACATATTATAAAGCTAAACTGTTTAAAACAGTGTAACATCAGCAAAGAATAGATCTCTGACCATTGGAAGAAACACGGACTTTTTATACAGATATTTGTTTTATGTCAAAGGTGGTAATAGAGAGCATTTGGGAAATAGTATTTCTATTTTTTTTTAAGATTTTATTTGTTTATTTTAGAGAGAGTGCACTTACATGTGCAAGTGGGTGGAGTGGCAGACGGAGAGGAAAGGAAGAAAATCTCAAGCAGACTCCCCACTGAGCATGAATTATACTTCAATAGTAAAAAAGAGTAACTGATCCAACCTTACATTTATAAACACCAGTAATATTAATTACAGGTAGATGATAAATTTAAAATATGAGATTAAAATAATACAATTTTTGGATTCAAAGAGAGGAGAATAGCTTCATGATTTCCAGGGAGACATTACTTTTAAATAGAACTCTTAAAATACTAATAAAAGAGTCAATATATTGGACCACATTAAGATTAAGAATATTAAGAAATTCTGGGGTGCCTGCGTGGCTCAGTCAGTTATGCATCCAACACTTGATTTTGGCTCATGTTAAGATCTCAAGGGTCCTGATCAAGCTCTGTGCTCATCAGGAAGTCTGCTTGAAGATTCTGTCCCTCTGCCCTCCCCTGCCCCTGCCTCGGGCATGCTCTCTCTCCGCTCTCTATAAAATAAATAAATAAATCTTTTTTAAAAAAGAAGAAGAAGAAGAAAAGGAATATTAACAAATTCTATTCATAAAAGACCATGTAGGGCATGAAAATTAGGCATAGTATGAAAGAAAATACTTGCAACATATATGACTGATGAAGGGGTCATATCCAGACTATGTAGTGAACTAAAAAGAAGCAATAAGGAAAAGATAACCCAATACAAAAATGAACAAGTAACTTGAATAGGCACTGGACAGAAGATTATATCCAAATAATCAATACAGATAATAAGATCATTCAGTCTTCTTATTACAAATTCAAGTTTCAATGAGATAAGATAGTACACATTTAATTATGGCTAGAAGTTAAAAGACTGACAACAGCAAATGTTAGTGAAGATGTGAAGTAACTGGAACTCTCACCCTTACAGTAGAAGTGAATTTTGTACAATAACTAGTCTGTCATTACCTAGTAAACTGGAACATACGCATACTCCATAACCAAGCAATCCCAGTTCTAGATACGTGCTCTACGGAAATGCTGTACACCTCTATCAAGAAACAGGGACTCAACTATTTAATATTTGGTAAGAGCCCCAAATGGAAATAAACTGAATGTGATTCAGCAGTAGAATGGAAAATAATTTAACATAATCAAATAATAGAATATTTCAATAACAATGAATGGCCTACACTATACACAGCTACATGGATGAATAAATAGAATTTTCAGGGAGGAAAAGAAACCAAACACAAAAGAATAAAACTGAAAAATCAACAAGACTAACTACAGTGTTTATGGATGCATATTTAGGTAAAAATCTAAAAAACAAAAACGAAAACAAAAACCCAGGAAGTTATTGCCATAAAAATCTGGTTAAATCAGAGTGTGGAATGGGAAGGTGGTAGGAATTGAGGAACAGAAAATCCTAGGATGCTTACTATGTTCTAAGTTTTGAGTAAGTGGAAGTTACACTCTTGTTTACTTTCTAACACATCACTGAGCTCTATATATTTTATCTCATTTTTTCTATACTTGTTCCTTACAACTAAAAGTCATGTAATAAAAATATGAAAATATTACAATTATATTTCTTAGAAATGTTATTTTTAAACATCAAGATATTCTGAACCTTGTTTCAGAATATTGAAAAGTAGAACACATGGTAATTATATAGTGCATATCTGTTAAAATATTGTGTTATCATGATATCAGACCAGCTTTGAACTCATTATCCTTACCTCTCAATTTTTTAACTGAAAGGACAATTTGCTAGGTAATAAGATTATGACAAGTGGTTAAGTCAGGAACAGTTTGGTGTTTACATTTCCCTTTTGATCCTGCATGTTAATTCTGAATTTAAATGTGTCTAAAAGGGGAGCCTGGGTGGCTCTTAAGTGTCTGCCTTTGGCTAAAGTCATGATCCCAGGGTCCTGGGATCGAGCCCTGCATCGGGCTCCCTGCTCAGTGGGAAGCCTGCTTCTCCCTCTCCCATTCCCCCTGTTGTGTTCCCTCTCTCGCTGTCTCTCCCTCTTCCTGCAAATAAATTAACGAAATCTTCAAAAAAAAAAGTAATTTAAAAAGCGTCTGAAAGATACAAAATCTTAATACAAAATGCAGATCATTTAAATCTGTTACCACTGGCACAGAATATCTAAGTTGATTGATTTCTTGAATGATAGACAGACACGAGTTTGTACTGTTGGAAGTCTTCCATCTTTGACCATAATTTACATGGACATAATGTCCATCAATTCATTTATTTCTTAATAGAGTCACAAGATTTCACAGTTGTTGGCTTCTTTTTTTTTTTTTTTTAATAAATGAGCATGGTGATTTTATTTTTATGGGCTCTTAAAACACTACTTCTTAAAATCAAAATCAAAGTTTCAAAAGATTTCCTATAAAGCAGTTCATCAGGAGTTACAACGTTGATCAAATGAACACACTTTAAAATCTGAAGAGGTGAAATAAGTGCATTCCTATATAAAGGATTGAAACAAGCAGAAAGGAGGAATTTTTCTCTTATTCTCCGAAATGCCCTATATTTAACCTGCCTGCCCAAAAGTGTATTTGTAGATTCAGCCTTGAGTTTCTTAGGATTTTTGTCCTTGATATTGCTTGTGTTCACCAGCACAAAGATGGCACATAAATTCCAAAACTTGCCTTTATCAGACCATACATAAGAAAAGCCTATCTTCACATACCCAGGATATTATACAGTGTCTAGATTACAATGTTGCCTCCTGTGTTACTGTCAAATCACTTTAATAAGAGTTGTAAAATATATCCGTGGGGCGCCTGGGTGGCTCAGTCAGTTAAGCATCTGACTTTTGATTTCAGCTCAGGTCCTGGGATTAAACCCTGCTCAGTAGGGTGTCTGCTTGTCTCCCTGTCCCTTTGCCCCTCTCCTCTCCCTACTCATGCACTCTCTCTCTCTCTCTCTCTCTCTCTAAGATAAATAAATAAATCTCTTTTTTTTTTTTTAAGAATATATACCTAAAGTGCTTGTATAGAAGTTCCTCTCTTCAACAACCACGTGTATTTCTGGCACATAGTAGGCACACACACACACACAAATGTGCTTATTTATTTGAAGATGTTTTAGCCTAAGTCAATTATTTACTTAAAGAATGAGTTGGGTTTTGTTTTTGTTTTTGTTTTTTGTTTTTTTTTTTCTATTTTAGCTTACCTTCTCTCCAAATGGCAGGGGCTCGAAGAAGTACTCACCAGAGATGCAAAGGTAGCTAGCTATAGATCTGGCCCAAACTGAAGACAGAAATAAACATAAGGTTTTAAACAGATGAACATATGGGGGGAGGCGGTGAGAAGGGGCAATAAACCATGAGACTCTTAATGAAAGACAATAAACTGAGGGTTGACGGAGGGCTTAAATGGGTGGAGGTATTTAGAAGGGTGCTTGTTATATAGATCACTGGGTGCTGTATGTAAGAGATGAATCAATGAGGTCTGCTTCTGAAACCAATATTGCACTGTATGTTGAGTAACTAGAATTTAAACGAAAACTTAAATTAGTAATATAGATTACAAAACTAGGCGAAATAACGCTTCGGTCATCTAAACCAAAGAGCTAGTGTCAGTCACTTTCTCCAGCCACACGGTGATGTTGCATGCAGGACACCTGTATTCTCCAACCACAGTAAGCATTTTAATCTCTCAGTCTTGACACTAGTCATCCATCAGAAAATGCTAATTATATTAGTTCTTTCCTAAGCTGACTCCCTTGGAAGGAAGTTCTTAAAAATGCAGTGGAAGCATTATTATGAATTTACTTAAAGTATGAATTTCATACATTTATTGATGAGAACAAAAAATAGAAAAAAAAATCCACCAAAGAATTATTTTTCTTGTGTGTGGAAAGACAACCTAAAAATAGGTCTTTAAAAATCATGTAAACAGCACTGTCTTTTTAAATAGTATGAAGTGAAAGGATCAATGAAAGTTTACACTCAGTAGTAAGAATTGTATGTATCCTGGGTAAAGCCAGTTTGCTCTGTCTTTAAACCTAAAAGCTTAATTAGTGAGAGAAATTGTAGACTTCAGGGGGTCAGCTCGAGGGTATGTATGATTTTTGGAATATTATGGTAACGTGGGGGAAGTTGAAAGCTTCCTCGAGAAAGATAAGGTGTTGTTTCAAACCCCTTTTAAATGGAGATGTTAATTTAATTCCACCTCATAAAATGATATCATGTTTGGGTCTTTGTGTCACTTTGGGTCACTGTTGAAGAGCCCTGAGACTCTTAATATGTTCTTCAGGGGGAAAAATGTTGCTTTTACACCATTCATACTTACACCTTTGAACTTTGGGTCCATATTTATAAAAGAAGGTATTTTCCAAGTAAGTTACTATTCTTATCTTCACATGAGTGCCTTCAAACAACCTAGCAACAGCTCACTGACATAGAGGACAGCAGTACTGAATGTTAGCCTGATGTCTCAGCCTAGACGTATTTTCTTTTGGCTCTAAAGCTAGGAGGACATTAGTGACATCTTCTCCCCCAAAATGCCCATCTCCTAGTACTTGTCTCAGAGACTTAACATGGACTGGTCCAGCCTGATATTTCAAATGTACCCAGCATCCAATTAGAAAAGCATGGCTCTTGAATTTCTCTGCCTAGTCATTATCACAATTTTCTGGAGAATCCTTCAGGCCTGCTCCAAAAGCCCATTCTCCTGTGGTTTTCATGGCTCAAGATAGAAAATATTTGGGTAACATTGTTGTCATATTCTGTTTGACTTAACAAGAGCCAACCCTCCTGCCCCAACACAAGATTATGCGGCACCAGCGTTCATCTAGATAAACTCCATGACCTAGCTCGAGATATCCTCCAAGACAAAGCCTTGGTGTGTTTAAATTTTGTGCTGTCTTTCTCTTAAGATTCTAGTCCACAGAACATTTTTCTTCTGCTATCTAGTTCCGTCTCTTTGGGTTCTTATTACATAATATTTTTAAAAATTTCGAATTTTAACTAATATGCCAAACCCAGGATCATCTGTTGACATACCTGGCCAACAAACTTTGATGCTGCGGCTAAAGGGCAAGCTTTGGAGTAGGCAACTCATGCATGCCAAGTACTGTACTTATTATTATCAACATTAGTATTAGTAGTGTCACTATCCTTCTTATTATGCATCACAGCAAACTTCCTAGATGTACTGCCATTATAAATGAGAAAATGGAGTGTGTGAGAGATTAAATAACTTGTTATGAATTATGTTTGGGCCCAGCAATACAGAAATTACCTCCTCAAAGGATTTGGGGAGAATTTGTTGTAGGAATTCTTTAAAGAGAGTGTGGGGGTGATTATGGAACAAACATATGGTGGTGGGCATCGCAAGACTAGCAACAGAGAGAAGCTTTTATCTACTCCGTGCCTGAGGGAACAAGGAAACCAGAACCCAGAAAGAACGTGGATCCCTGGGGGATGGAAGCTTGCCAAAACCACAGTGCCAAGGCGGGAAGGAAAGGGTGGGGGGAAAATACCTCCTACTCCCTCCCACTGTCTTCTGGGAGTGCCCCACTTTGGCCAAACCAGAAGGCAAGCAAGGCTGGGCTTATAGAAGTCAGCTTCCCAGGGCACAGTGCTAGGCAGAGGCATCAGAAAAAGGACAGAGACTGTATACCAGTACAGAGGAATCAGTCCCTTCAAGGTCACGCAAGTCATTACGAGGACATCCAGAAAAGACATTCCTGCCTGAATCCAGAACTCTTCTTTTCAACCAGAAGATGTAAGTGGTAAATGATTATACTATTTTCTTTGACATGTGTTTGCATTAACAGCAAAAGACTTCGTGTCTCTAAAGTTAAATTCAGTCATATTTATGTTGATTGAAAATATTCATAACAAATATGCAACCAAAACCTCTAAAATGACAGCATGGGACCCTAACAGAATATATGTCGTTGCTCTATTTACTAGTAAAACTGGTTCATGTGAACCCTGTAATAACATAGAAACTAAAGAAATAAGAAATTCCGACTAAAAAAATAAAAAGTTGTTTTCTTACTCTGTGCACCAACGTAAATTGCCACGTTTTAAATAAAACCCCAGAGAGGAATCCATAAAGTCACCCAAATCAAAAATCAGAAACTAGGCCTGTCCATTTATTCCAATCCTGATCAACTGTAATTTTTTTTTTTTTTTGCATTTTCTACTAAATATTCAGCAAGCTGACGACAGGTATAGTAATGGGCTATTTTGCCTGCCATTCTAACTACATCAGCTACATGTTCTGCTGCACTAAATATAATGAAACTTGTATGGGGGAAGATAGCACAGCCCCTGAGAACAAAAATGAATTTCAAAAAAGGCAACATTACCAGAGCTATACAATCAAAACCTTCCACTGCCAGAGAA
This sequence comes from Enhydra lutris kenyoni, assembly GCF_002288905.1. Taxonomy (NCBI): domain Eukaryota; kingdom Metazoa; phylum Chordata; class Mammalia; order Carnivora; family Mustelidae; genus Enhydra; species Enhydra lutris. The sequence goes on along the minus strand of NW_019154120.1, from coordinate 8,205,357 downwards.
ACAGGGTGAAAAATGACCTTTACATGAGCTGGTGAAATAGCAAAGTGGTTTTCATTCCCTTCTCAAACACGGTCTGTGTTGGTGGAAGCAGAAAGCAGATTTCCCCCGTGGAAAGCTGCCACTTTACCAGGGGAAGCTGTTTTTCACGGGCAAATTCTCTTACGGGGACAATTGCCGGTTTGACGGAGCACACATGGGGGAGTGATTGCTTGTCAGAGGCCGCGTGGGTCACAGTTTGAGACCAGGAAACACCATCTCCAAACACAGACAACGCAGCAGCATCCAGAGACAGAGACGAGGCCGACGATATTTCAGCAGCACAGCAAGAGGACATTTGCCAAGGAAGATGTTTCCGTGTTGGTCTCCAGATACCATATGCTTTTGTGAAGCTATTCCCATAATCACATTAATAATATCTTTCATTTCCAAGTACTTGACAGTTTCCAAAATGCTTTCGCATTTTGATCCTTCTAGCAATCCTATAAAGTGCGTAAGGCCAATAGTTTTCTAGGGGAGCAGCTGAGACTCGGGGGTCAGGGGACTTCCAGAGCAATCAGAGCTGAGCCTGAGCCCTTGGGCTCCTCATCCCTATTTCCCAGCATGGCTCCTGCCTCCCAACACATCATCTTAGCCTGGCACATTCTCCTTCCCTCTGTTAGCCAGCCCCCCACCCCATGCCACTCAGTGTCTTAACCCTGGTCTCAAAACCTTTACCACTTCCATTGACATAAATTGGAAAGAAACAGGAGATTTGCTTTTCGATTCTCTTGTTTTCTACCATGCTTATTCCCTCTCCCCTTCCATTTGTAGGAAAACCTAATTAAAGTAGCAAGAGAAATAACTGTGAGGAACTGAGATGAGTAATCAATCCCTTGGTGGAAAAAAAAAAGAATAGTATGAATTATATAAACAGAAGATAACTTTATAGCTCTAGCATTTAGAATTGTAGATAACAGAGCAATACAAAATGTTATATAATTGAGATTCTATAAACATCCTTATATGTAGTAGGAAAAAAATGAAATCATACAGATACAACTCAGCAACAAATGATCTTTTTGTTCCTGGAGAAGATGGTATTTCAGATGAGCACTTCGTGGAGCTTTCGCGAAGCCGAGAGGAATATTTTTCACGAAGATTGCTTTGATCCGTGATAGGTATTTACAGGAGGCAGCTGAGGGCTCTGACCATTAAGAAAAATATAAAATAAAATGCATACTGCTTGAATCCCCATTAGGTTTCAAGGGTGAAAGAGTAAATTTCTCTCAGCTCCTTCCTTCATGGCATTTTTATTCCGTTCTGGACCACAGTTGGTGCCAGGCTGAGATGGTAGAAAAGATTCGCAGCAAGCCCCACCTCGCGGCCTCCACAGTCTGCCACCCCGAGCTGTGCAGGAGGCTGGGGACATGCGCCCCGCTCATCTGTCTTCTCCCTCTCTCTGCCTGGCCGCTCGCAGGGAAGCTGGGGAGCCTGGGGGGGGCCGTTCTTAAATTAGCTGCAGCAAGTGCCTTGACCAGCTCTGGCCACAGTCGTACAGAATGTTAAGTTGCCGCGTCTGTAATAAGGGTTTCCTTATCTCTCTGCCTCCTCCTGAAGCACCAGGAACCCAGGGTCCCCAGGCGGACCCTCTGGCTGGTGACATCCACGTGATCACGACTCTCACTTCCACAGACTTGAAATTGCCCCCTCCCGAAAATCAAAACTGTTTCTGGAAATACCTCTCAGGGACATAAGTAATTAATTTCATTCCTACCAGCAGCCTGCCTCCAGTCTCTTGAAAGTGCTTAATTAACGATTGGAGATGTTTCTGGAAATTTGAAAGGGGTGTCTCGGGCCCAGGCGTGGAGATGCGGTGAACCGGAGGCGGTGGAGAGAGTTGGGACTCCGGGCAAGGAGGGCCCCATCTCACTCGTGTGGTTTTCCAAGTCGCCGCCTGTCACCGCGCAGCCTTCCTAGGCCGGGCAAGTGCTGGCACACCGTGCCGAGGGATGGATGTGGATGGAGCGAACAGGCTGACGAGGCTGTGACCCTGCGGGAGGGTCTGCGTCCTTCTCCGTCCTCGTCCCTGTTGATGGAGCAGGAAGCCGTCCGGGGCTCGCCCAAGGACACTAGTGTCGGGCTTAGGCGTGCAGAAGCCACAACCTGAAGTGCTCGTTTAAAATACAGAATCAGCCCCGCATCACCTGATGCCTTGTGGAAGCATCACATGAAGTAAATTCTGCCTCACGTGAGACGAAATGGAACAGAGCAGAAAATGCAGGAAGAGGCAACAGACCCTGGCCGAGCACATGCCCCCCCCCCCGGCCCCCATCGCTTAAGTCGCCGAATGGGCGCCCTTGAGAGTCGCACCTGCCTGTGCCTTATGGGGAAATGTGGTCCACTCAGCCAGGGCTGTGGGCAGGATGAGCAAGGAGAGGTCCTTCTAGAATGTTCTCTGAGGATGGGAGTCTGGAAAGATTTTTCGCATGGTGCAGTTGACTGTTCTCTCTGCTTGTTCTGATCTTCTCTCTCTCCTTCCTGGTTCCTGAGGCCTTTTCTGCCCTGAGCCTACAGCCAGCTTGTTGACTGAAAGATGCTCCTGTTTGCAGAATCATTTTCTCGGCTCAATCCTTGTTGATTTTTACCACCATCTGACTCACTGACCTTTCCCATGCATC
>NW_019154120.1:7934614-8202690 GCF_002288905.1 Enhydra lutris kenyoni | reverse complement strand
GTGTGTGTGTGTGTGTGTGTGTGTGTGTGTGTGTGTGTGTGTGTGTGTGAATTTGCTGCTTCTCTCCTCTCTCTCACACTCCATACTCTTACTCCACTTTCTTACCAATATTAATGCCACCTGAAAGGCTGTTTTTGGCTCACTAACCCACACTTCTCTAACTCCAAGTGTGAACAGTCATCCCGGAAAAGAGTTCAGCGCTCACATGTGCCTTCCCTCGGGACCTTCCCTCGGGACCTTCCCTCGGGACCCTCCTCATCTGGCCTCTCCTGACATCCCGGCCACAATGGCCGTCCTGGCACAGATCAAACTCTAGGCTCAACATCTAAGAATACATTTTTTTGGTTTTGGCTCTTTCTGTGGTTTTCTGTCAATGGCAAGAGCCTCTTCAGTAATAACATCAGAATAAAATGCATTCATTTTCCTCCATATCCTCAAATGACTGTGGAAGCTAGGAACGACATGGTGGAGGAACTGGAAAGAGTGTGGCAGAAACTTGAAAGACTTTTCTCCGCAAATGAGCAGAAAGCCTATAGAGCTGACCCGAGGACTGGGTAATGTGTGATCACAGGAAATGAAAACCTTTGCCAGTGAGTTTCACAGACAAGAGAGTGAGGATGTTGCTATTTGAAATTGCAACTATTTGCCCAGGATGGCTGGCTCTAAATTTAATACAACTCAGTTGAGCAAAGAGAGTGGAGATTTTCTGATATTTTTCGTAAGCCCCCTCCCAATGAGAAGGAGGATATTTTAACTTGCCATTTTAAATTGTCTTTTTGGGATGCGTCATCTTGGTAATATACTGGTTTCCTCCCCCTCTTCTGTTTTAGGTAGTTTGAATAGACAGCTGACTTCCCAGGCCTTAGGTAGTTAAGGAACCGCAGATCAGGACCTGGTCTGGTCTGCCCCACATCGGGATCTGCTAAAGCTATCCATTTGGCCTTTTGGGGGGATATACTGGCACTTTTCACTGGATCCACTGATCAAAGCATTTTCCTTAACCGTAGAATGCTTATATCCTCTTCTTCAACCCCAGTCCTCTGCCCAGTACTTTCTAGATGCTCTACCTCTGAACTGAGGCCTATGGGGAGTCACAAGTGTAGGGTCATTGGCTCAATCTAGATACCAACTTATTAATTCTTGTCTTCTCCAGAATGTCCATTCAGATAAGACACATCAGGGTGTGTAAGGCTCACCCAGTACCTTCTCTTTTGGTTTTCTTTTTCCCACCATCACCCAGGTCTGGAAGGAACAGAGCCCTCTCTTAAGTCCTGTTTCAGTTTTTTCTAGCCAGGATATATAATAAAACTCAGAGTTGGGGGGGAGGAATAAAAGAGAAAAAAACAAAAACAAAAAACTTCAGACTTAGTCCTCTAGACCCGACTTTTCAAAATTTATAAAAATCTGCTAGAGAGACTCAAATCATACTCTAAATTTCAGAAGCAGAATATTGACTTCGTATTTCTCTTGCTATAATAATAGTACTCAAAGCAAATAAAAACCCATGGCGGATTAGGGAAAACGTGCCCGTGAGTAATGAGGTGCCCTTGAGTGACCGATCTTGAGGAGTCTAGGGCTGTGCTGGGGGAACAGAAAGTGGCACCTCTTGGGTGTGGCGGGCAGTAGTTTCCTTCTCTTTTCACCACACACTGACTCAGAAAGCAAAAGTCTGTGGAGATCCCAGCAGAACGAACTGGAAGAGCTATATCCCTAGTGAAGCAAAACTGAAAACAGAAATACATTCCTCTCGTAACGTCTAGTTTTCTCCATTCTTTGCTCTCCCAACCACCCACATGATTTTTATCACGTCAGAGACATGGATCCCACTCACCACTCACAAACGCCCAGAGACAGGATGTGGGATTTCCACTGCCACAGGGGAGCGCTGGCAGAGTTTGAAGACGGAGATATGCCGGCTGGATTAGTCAAGTGGGGATGTCTCACCATCTGCAGTGAGCCAGCTGGCCACCCAGGAGAGCTGGTGGTGTATATTCTAGTCCAAGTACAGGAGAAGACTAAAGTCCCAGCTCACAAATAGGCGGAAAAGAGTGAATTCTCCGTTATCCCCTTTTCTTATGTTCAGGCTTGCAATGGATTAGAGGAGGCCCACCCACAGTGAGGAGGACAATCTGTTTCACTTGGTCTACAGATCCAAATGTCAATCTCATCTATAAACACCCCCCAACACACACACACACACACACGCACACACACACACACGCAGAACATTGTATAATTCAATGTCTAGGCACCCTGTGGCCTAGTCAAGTGGGCACGTAAAATGATCCAACACACCTGCCATGAAGAGTGGGCTCTTGGCTCTCTAAAGGTGATTTCAGGATGCGAGGCAGACAGTTTGAGTGAGAATTTCCAATAGCAGTCACGGGACTATTGAAGCTCAATAAATGACAAATTGCACCGATCTGAAATGGGCGTAACTGAACCTTGATATGACCTGCAGGTTCGTGCCGGAGGTCATGCCCCTTCTTCCGTGAACGCCTGGGCAGTAGCAGGATGACTCTGTACCTCCCCTCGCTTAACCCTTGCATGGAAGTAATTAAGGAGAAGTGAAAGTACCCAAGTCAAGATTGTAGAAACACAGCATAGTAAATCACGTTTTAATGGTATTAACCACCTCTTAAAACACAGCAATTACTAAATGGAGTTTAAAGCAAACTACTCGCTCAAATGGAACTAAGTCACAGCTTAGTTAGGAACTTCTATCTTTGAAAGAAGACCTTATTCATCATGTAGCCAAACCTTCTAACTTAAAAATAGCAATGCAAAATCCAAACTTAGGTAAGAATAGGATAAGTAATATTTTTTTTTCATGTAGGAAACTTCCATTTCTTTACCTCTTTTTTGGAACGTTCAATATCTGTATCTCTTCTGTCATTTGCTTTGTTCCATGACTTGATGTATGTAGGAATCTAGAAACTAATTGAGAGAGATTGGAGGAGAAGGTGGATGGGGGAGGTTGGTAGGGATGAAAAACCTGCTCAAACAGGTAAAGCAATTATATTCAGCTCCCCTAAGTCAGAGTGACTAAGAAGTTAGCTCCCCTAAGAAACCCTGAATCATTCTGCTTTGTCTAGATTTTTAAGACGTTCCTTCCTTTCATGTCTTGTCTTAAAAATCTAATTGGGAAGAATGCATGTAAAATTAGGAGTGCCATAATACGAATTTATACCTGATTCATCAGGGGAAACACAAAGATGGTTGGACAGTCCTTAACTAGGATACGTCAATATGAAGCTTGATGAACACCAGACTCTTAAACCTAAGAGGCAAAGATACCAAGGGAGAACATAAAAGAATTGACACTTTTATTTATGATGGGGAAATGCTGGTTCCATTTCTTAGCTTCTGCTTTCAAGGTGACTCAAATGATCTGTTCACCATATTTTTAATTCAGATTTTTTTTTATTTAAGTCTAATTGACACACAAGGTTACATTGGTTTCAGGTGCAAAACTTCGTGATTCAGCTTCACTACACGTTATGCTCTGCTCACCGCAAGTGCACCCCTCTGTGACCATACAACACCGTTACAATAGCATTGATTATATTCCCAGTTCAGATTTTCTTTTAAGATTTTATTTATTTATTTAATACAGAGAGACACAGCGAGAGAGGGAACACAAGCAGGGGGAGTGGGAGAGAGAGAAGCGGGCTTCCTGCAAAGCAAGGAGCCTGATGTGGGACTCGATCCCAGGACCTTGGAATCATGACCTGAGCCGAAGGCAGATGCTTAACTGAGCCACCCAGGCGCCCCTCAATTCAGATTTTTAAAGGAATTCAATTTAAAGTTTAAATGGAGTTTAATAAGTAAGGTTTAAAATCTATTAACCTGGAAAGATGACATTTGACATTCTTCAAAAAAAAAAAAATTTTGATATGCTTCAATTTTTAAAAATTTAAGTCAATTCATATTTTCACCATGGCACTGAATTTTCATTTCTGCTGCAAAACAAATGAAAAACCTCAAACATATATTCACATCTTTTGTAATACCCATCAGTATTTGCCCTCGGTATATCAGAATGATTGTGTCATTTTACTGGGTGGCTTGTTTTGATAATGGCAATGAAGGACTAAAAGTTATACTGTATCAGTGATCTGTCAGCTAAAAAACCTATAGAGAAAATTTTAACATAACCAATTCACTAGCTTTCAATCTCCAAAACATATTATTATGTTAAGTATTTCCTGTAATCACCTACTCATTTGCTGAGTTTCTAAATGAAAAGGTAAATATATATGAGAGTAAATGCAACTAATGAGTTAACGTTTATTATTTTTTTTAAGATTTTATTTATTCATTTGAGTGGAAGAGAGACAAAGAGCACACGCAGGGGGAGAGGCAGAGGGAGAGAGAGAAGCAGACTCCCTGCTGAGCTGGGACCCTGACCCCAGCACCCTGGGATCATGACCTGAGCTGAAGGCAGACACTTAACCGCTTGAGCCACCCAGGAGCCCCTACTTATTTCTTTTTTAATACAATTTTAAAAATATTTTCCAGAAGCTAATACAGTGCCTGACATGTGATTGGTGGATGTCCAAAAAAATGTCAGTGAATGCATAAAAATAACCTAAAAAGAAAAGACAAGATTGTAAGGTGAGAAAGTAAACCAATGTAAAATCAAGTATCATCTTGCATTTCTTTTCAGTTTGGGCTACACTTGAAACACTTTCCTCTCTAGTCACTTAAGACACTGAAATTATCTTTAATTTAAAAATTACCTTCATTAACTATGTTTGGCATAAAAAAGAATAAAAACGCAATTTGTAAACCCTGATTACAGGCTCTTTTGCTCTAAAGAAATATAATGATCTCATTTTTAGGTTCCTCTCAAAATGGTGAAGAGAAGTGTAACTCTTCTAATTCAGTGAGTAAATACTAGTAACTTGCATGTTAAACTGTAAAAATTTCCCTACCATAGCTTGGCAGTCAAGTTCACTTTAAAAGGGAAGTATAATTTCTAAATGACAGAATTTAAGTTTTCGCTTGACTTGCTTTTGTTATTACCTCTCTCCCAGACAAATCGGCTTGAGTCTATGTCAGTAGCTGTTTCATGGGTTATACACCCAGCCTCCCCCAAACAGTTTCAAAAAAGAACAGTATACGTCAGCCAGGAATGTAAGGCCGATCTCTGTTCTCTTTGTGGTGGTTTGGCCCTGCTCCATCCAGAAGAATATACTAATGCCAGGGGATTGTTCTTAAAAAAAAAAAAAAAAAAGAAAAGAAATAAAATTCTCTCCTTTATGTTTCATTTTGCTTTTTCATTGTCAGGGACCACAAAATCAATACTTGTCAAGTCGCCATCATACTGATAATTTTCAGTCATTTCAGTCCACAAGTGAATGGAGCCTTGGGTGCTTTTTGTGATTAGCACTGGGGGTTAAGGATGTTAAAGTCCTAATTCTCAAGGCGTATGCAATATTTTTCCAATAAAGCCACCAGGAGATATGTATACAGGATGAATATAAAATTAGCTGTAAGCCTTTAAAAAAATTTTTTTGCCCTAAACCCTCATAAACCTCTAATGTAGCAATGTAATAAGGATAATAGTAGTACTTTGTGATCATGTGTTGAGGTAATTAAAGAACAACTAAAGTGTTATGACTTACTCTATATCTTCACCTGCTAGATTTTTCAGTTCTAAATTTTTGAGGCAGAAAGGAAGGTAAGTAGAAAAGCATCTTACAAGTATCTCTTTTTAAGAATTTACAAAATTTGGGGGACACTCAATTGACTTTTGCATTGAGTTGAAAAAGGACCAAAGGAAAAAATTCAAAAGTAATAAAAAGTAAATAAAATAGAATAAAATTAAAACTTTGAAAATATTCGAAAAGATGAAAGTAGATTAATTAATGTGATGGTGATTTGGCCATCACCAGTGGAAGACTTAGAGAATCTTCAAACAAATCTGTACACTCAAGATCATTTAGATCAACTCTTTCATTTAAAAAAGTTAGTTTTGGGCGCCTGGGTGGCTCAGTGGGTTAAGCCTCTGCCTTCAGCTCAGGTCATGATCTCAGGGTCCTGGGATCGAGGCCCGCATCGGGCTCTCTGCTCAGCGGGGAGCCTGCTTTCTCCTCTCTCTCTATGCCTGCCTCTCTGCCTGCTTGTGATCTCTCTCTCTCTGTTTCAAATAAATAAATAAAATCTTTAAAAAAAAATAAAAATAAAAAAAAAATAAAAAAGTTAGTTTTTTAGGATCAGAAATGTAAGTCACAAAGCTAATTTTCAGCAAATCCTGACCTAAAATCAGGATCTCCTTGAAGGATCAGGTTTGTCAACTTGTTTGAGGGAAAGCATTGTATCCCTAAGGTCCCAACAGTGAAATCAACCAACAGCCACCATATGTATTGAATATTTGGAGCCATAGAATAATACCGTCAAGAGGCAGAGAGGACGGCAAATGTTCCACCTACCTTCTTCCTTACAAAGGACTTGACATGAATTGGGGAGTGCAGGGAGGGTTTCATTGTAATGCACCTGTTTTATTGATTAATTGACTGATTTATGGGCACCCCGTGGAGAAATATCCTCAAGAACTTGCTTTGACAGAAAAGGAACAGCCGCAGAGAAGAAGAGAGCACCTTCAAAATGTGTAACCCAAGCCCTGTGCTGAGCGCTCGCTTTCTCTCCACTACAGAAATGTTCCTAATTAAAGAATTATGCATGCCTTTCTGCTTCTCATCTTCTATGAACAAAATCGAGATTAGCGATAATGAGCTTCCCTCTAAAATCACGGGTCTGGGTTCAGACACTTAAATTTCAATGACCTTGAGCAGATTCCTTCACCTCCCCTCTTAGGACAGCGTTTTCTGTAGGGGGAAGCAGTGAGGGCCTTGCAGGTGTTTGAGGCTCAGTGGGGTAATGCACAGACTTCAACACCAAGCCTGGCCTAAATCCTTGCCCCCTGGGGGTTAGCTATTGTTCTCCCGTTGCTACAATTGTTGCTGTTACTTCAATTCATTAGAAACCGGAACTCTGCAACACCCCCTCCCTACCCAGCTCTTGAAATCAGATCAGGTGTCTGTGCTACACTGGAAATAGATTTTGTGTGTGTGTGTGTGTGTGTGTGTGTGTGTGTGTGTGTGTGTGTCAGTTGGAAGGGAGGCCCCAAATGATCAATACAGTATTTTATAAGTTTAGCAGTAAAAGTGTAATTGCTTAGTGACAGAGACTGAGCTAGGTACATTTTAAACACTACATCTCCACCAAAGTCCTGTGAGAGTACTCTGACCCTTGCTTTAAAACTTAACATTGATTTTAATTAATTAAATCCAATTAATAAATTAATGGCACTTCTCTTTTTAACTTAACCATTTACATAAAGAAGTATTAGTGAGGGGCGCTTGGGTGGCTCAGTCAGTCAAGCATCCCACTCTTGGTTTTGGCTAAGGTCATGATCTTGGGGTCCTAGGGTTGCCCTGCTCAGTGTGGAGTCTGCTAGACTCAGTCTCTCTGCCCCTCCCCCCAGCCCACTCATGCACGTGTGCTCCCTCTCTCCCCCTTTCTCTAAATAAGAAATAAATCTTTTTTAGAAAGCACAGTTACTTTCTTGTGCATTTGTCCAGAATTTATGTACATGCAAGCGAAGACATACTTTTCTTTATTAAAATGTTCGTCCAGTATACATATTACTGTCACCCTTTTTTCATTTAGTATTGTGTTTTAGGTATCTATTTTAATAGTAGTAGTGACAATAGTACTACTATTTAATGAGTAATAATCATAACATACACTGTTTTAAGATTTACATATATTAATTCATTTAATGTTTAAACCTCTGAAAAAAGTACTGACATAATATACGTACTTTATAGATGAGAAGTTATCAGGTGTTGTGAGTTCCAAATAGTTTTCCTAGTTTTTATTTGCCTGCTCATGTGTATGAAATCTTTTTTATTTAAAAAAAAAAAAAAAGTTCTTTTTTCAGGCAGAGTCATTCTTTTTTTTCTTTTGTCACCTTTTGGCTTGGATCATAGCTTGAAACTCCTTCCTCCTGAGTTTATATAGGAATTCTTCCCTATTTTCTTCTACTACTTTTTTTTTTTTTTTTTTACTTCCTTTCTCTGCAGTTTATGTCACTGGAGGCAGAGACGTAGATCCAGTATTTTTTCTAACAACTAGTGTCCATCACAGCTTTTTGGAGGGTCCAGTTTCCCTCACAGACTGGAGATGACACTTTCCTTCCGTATTTACCTCTCATATGATGTGGATCTGTTTCCAGACTTGCTATCCGATTGCTTCTGTCTGTTTGTCCATTTTGCTTGCACTTTCTTACCCAGATCCAAGTCGGACTCACCAGAGCTCATAGAAAGAAACTTCAGCTACTTTTTATAGCTGTTAAAAGGAAAGTGGAATGCCTGCATTGTTAAAGGACAATAAAGATTAAACCATTAATGGAATAAAAGTGTTAATTGGTTTTAACTGCTCTGCAGAAAGTCTGTGCTTTGAAGAATTTCATTACTTTCTATAATTAAACATTAAATTTTAAATACTGAATAGATACACCACAGGGTTTTCAGGAAAGTGCTCTTGCTCGTCTCCATTGCTGAGGGTTTAAAATTTTTGTGTGCACAGAGGGTAAATATTTGGTCATGAAATATATCTACAATATTGCAAAACTTACACTGAGAATGAAGTCATACAGCTTTGAACGTGGACAACGTTGCCAGAGTTGGACAGATTGTCTATAGTAAAATTGCATCTAAGGACCCACAGATACCTATTCTAAAGTCTCTATGCTCACTTTTTTTTTTTTTAAGATTTTATTTATTTATTTGACACAGAGAGAGAGAAATCACAAGTAAGCAGAGAGGCAGGCAGAGAAAGAGGAGGAAGCAGGCTCCCTGCTGAGCAGAGAGCCCAATGTGGGGCTCAATCCCAGACCCTGAGATCATGACCTGAGCCAAAGGCAGAGGCTTAACCCACTGAGCCACCCAGGCACTCTCTATGTTCACTTTTTTTTTTTTTTAAGATTTTATTTATTTATTTGACAGAGATCACAAGCAGGCAGAGAGGCAGGCAGAGAGAGAGGAGGAAGCAGGCTCCCCGCCGAGCAGAGAGCCCGATGCGGGGCTCTATCCCAGGACCCTGAGATCATGACCCGAGCTGAAGGCAGTGGCCCAACCCGCTGAGCCACCCAGGCGCCCCTCTATGTTCACTTTTTAAAAGTAAAATATTTCCATAACTTTTGTTTGGGTGAATTTCTTTTGCTTGTGATTTGGAAAAAGACTGGGACTTAACCCTTCAAACAGAGTTAAGTTGGAGACTTAAAGGCAGGAAAAGGAGGGCATCCTTAATAGCTTACGTGGTACGTAGGGCATGTTCTTAAGAGATTTGCTTCCCGGGGACCCTCTTTTAAAGCTGTCTCTCCCCTTTGAGCAGAACTGGGAGAACCCCGCATAGCGGAGCCCCTCATTTGGGGCTCTCTTTCCTGTGAACACAGACATTCATTCACGTCATCTCTGGTTGGTCCTTATTAAAACACAGCAGAGACTAGTTATTTCGAATGACTGTGGAAGTGAGTGGCGAGATGGGCTAGAGAAAGAGAGGATAAAGGGAATTTGAAAAAGAGGGGTGCCTGGGTGGCTCAGTCGGTAAAGCATCTGCCTTCGGTGCAGGTCATGATCCTGGAGTCTTGGGATCGAGTCCTGCATTGGGCTCCCTGCTCAGTGGGAGTTTGCCTCCCCTCCCCCCAGCTCATGCCTCTCTTGCTCTCTTTCAAATAAATAAATAAAATCTGGAAGGAAGGAAGGAAGGAAGGAAGGAAGGAAGGAAGGAAGGAGAAAGGAAGAAAAGAAAAAGAGAGAAAGAAAAGGAAAGGAAAGGAGTCACTGATGGAAAATACTAGGATTTTCTTAAACTCTTACTCTGTGGAACCCTATTGACAACATAACACACGCCGGCTGCCTAGAGTGGAGGGTCCCCAGCACCACCCTCAGGCTCGGTGTTTCTCTAGGAAGACACGGGACTCAGAGAAGGCGATGCTGCTCATAGTTAGGTTGCTCTAGTGAAAATGCAGAGAAGGAAGGAAGGCCAGAAGGGACAGGCTCAGGCTTCCAGGAAACCCCCGCCGCCCCCATTCCAGGGCAGTCACACGGGACACGCTTGTCCCCCCGACGATGGTGTGTGAAAGACCTGAGAAGCCTTGTTAACCTGGGGGAGCTACAGCAAGCCTTACCATCAGGGTTTTTCCTAAGGATCAGTCACGTGGGCAGGCTGAGTCACTCGACTCCAGCCTCCACCGGAGCAAAATAAGCATCGTATTAGGATAAACTCATCCAGTCATACTGGTACAGCATGGCTCAAGGCCTCAGACACACAAAAATTCACTCTTATCAGGCTGCATATTCCCAACCAAGACTCATAGAAACTGGCCAAGGGACCGCCCCCCTCCCCATGTCCCTCCCACGTCCACCCCAACCCCCACCCCCCAGCCCAAACACAGGCCTTTCTTCGGAACGTGCAGGGTTTGGGTGCCCATGGCCTGCTGGATTAATCCCTCCCTGACCAAATGGAAACAACCTTGTAACCATGTCTTTTTGCCCCAGTTTTATAGATAAGGTAAAATTGGTATTGGTAAAATAATGTGTCCTGGTCAACCCCCCATTACCTCCTGTTGGCCCCGTCCTTCCGCCTGCTAGCACTTAAACTACAGGTAAGTGTGTCGTTCTCCCAACAATGCCTGTTTTCCCCACTCCTTGTAGAGCCTCAGAGGCAATGAGTCGCGTACACGTCTCCATTCTTTCCATCCTCAGGCTCAGGACAGTGCCTGGCTTACTGTACCTGCCCGATAAATACGGGATAAATGAACATCACCGGCCATGACATGATGGTTGACATCTGTGCCTTTTGACCTTCGGATCCTATGCTATTCTAATGTCCCCTAGGTCACAATGTCAAAAGCAAAAAACAAAACAAAACAAAACAACACCCTGGAACTTAATGTGTCAGTCCTACTTAGAATTTTTATGAGGCTCTGGTTTGTTCCTTAAAGCCGAAGGAAACTTAGAGAGGATATTCTATGACATTCAATTTTTGGTAAGAAAAAATATGAATTTTGTGAAAACACCTTGCTAAGTAGAAAGAGAGCTAATGAGTGTAATTGTATATAAATTTCCATCAAATTCAGTTTGGAGCCAAGACCGACATACAGTATCCACATTGTCACCTTTTCTCCAATAAATGGGATCGCGGAACGCGCATGTTAGTGGCAAGGGGGTTAGGCTACTCAAATGCGGGTAGCACCTCTGTCTTGGCTCTTCCCAAGTTAAGGAAAAGGTTCTTTTAGTTCTTGTTGTTCCTTTTGTCATGATGTTTCCTTTCTGACCTTCAGCGTCCTATGTCACTGTCTGAAGCTATACAAACACAGCTTCTGATTATCCTCATTTGGGCCCCGAGTGTGATCTCTGTCTCCCCTTCAATGAAATGGTGACGTGTAGAAAGAGTTCGATATGCCTGTGCTTCCCGAACTATAACGTACAGAGGAGTCACCTGGGGTCTAGGATACACAGTTCCATTCCGTTAATCCGAACAGGCTCCCAGTGAGGCCAGGGGCGGGTCTGTGGACCACACGTGGAGTAGCAAGTTGAAATGACTTCATCTCTCCCCATCTTCTCTAGTACCAGCTTGCTCCCCGAAAACTCTTCAGACATCTAAGAAGGAATAAATATCTGTGTCTGCTTCTTATGAGCCCCAAGATAACATGTTTTAAACACTAAGCAGGGAAACCTAAGCTGTTCGTTCCAACACTGCAGATGAAAGTCACTAAGTAAGAACTACTTTTACCGAAGGAGTGTGAGCAGCTTGGCTGTAGGTACCCGCGTTGAAGAAAGACCATCTTTGCAAATGTCTCCACTTTTTAAAGCTAGTGTGTTTTAAGGCCTTGTTTGATGATCCAAGAAAGGCTTGAGGGGACAGGAGTCTGTGTTTCAGAGGCTGGAGGAAACCCCCCATAAGCTTCCAAACCCTTTCTGGGCAGCTGAGTCCCAGGAAGTGGGCAAGGGTGGGCCCCCCTGTCGGTGACTGAGTAAGAAATGACAGTCGGTGTCTTCACTGTCTCATCTTCTTGGGGTCCTACGTGGTGCTTTCACAGGACAAGGAGCAGAGCCCTCGTCTGAACAAGCCGGCTCGCCACGTGTCAGTCCCTGCCCCGCTCCGACTGGTGGACTTCTGGACTCCTCTGAATCAACAAAGAAAGCTCATTTGTTTCACTTTGTGAAAACACTTCATTTTCCCCCCAGACTTTCCATTTCACGCTGTGTGAATTTTATTAAGATCTTTTTCACAGAAGCTAAGTGCTAGCTCTATGGGGCCCTACGGGATAGCTTCCATAGCCTCTGTGATGTCTGACGCCTCTTGAGACATTTCTTTTCCACCGAAAACTCCTTGGAGAGCCATAGAGAAGAATGCAAAATCTTTTTGGTGCTGGAAGACATAGTTTGACCTCATGAACCTCGTGCAAATCTTTCAATGTTCTAATCTGAAAACCAACGGCACAGCGCTCTAGCCAATATCTGAGTAGATAGCATCATACTGAGAGTGCGTGGGTCTTTCTGAGGGTCTCCAGTTATTTTTAAAAGCTGGCTTAAAGTATTAAATTAGAAATATTTTTCATCTTAGAATTAGTCTTTGTTAATAAAATTAACCAAGAATCCTATTGCTTAGCAAGGTGTCAGTGGTTTTATTCCAATAAAGCCATGTTTTAAAAAGGTAATTATAATTAAATAATTGAAAAAGAATTTTTATTCTAATTTTTCCCTCTTGAATGTACATAATAGAACTTCTGCCGTTATTATATGCTCTGGAAATGACCTAGTAATCGCTGCGTAATAGTTCACCGGATAAAAATACTAAAATTAAATCACTCTTTTCTCTATGGTGGATATTTTAGATTGGTCTTTCAACTGTCATAAGGATCTTGTGAGATGAGTATGGTTATTTTTCCTATGTTAGAAATGTAAAAGGAGGAATAGGCAAGTTATTTAACTTGTCCCAGATCACACTGCTGGTAAGTGGCAAAGCCAAAATTCAAGCCAAATATCCTCACATCCAAATAGTGTCTTCTTTATGCCGGGGCATTTCTTGGATTCACAAGATCTGCTTAAGGATCACTCAGTTTAAATCATAGCTTCAGCCTATGTGTGCAAATCCATAAACTAAAAAATGCGCAGCCTTCTTGGTGCCTCCAAGAGCGAGTAGAAAATTGAAGATTTTTCTTAAGTTCTTTACATTTCAAGAGCTCTCAAATCCTAGGAAATAGTGTTATGATAACACAAATGTGAAAATCCTTAAAGGAAACAACTACTTGTTTGGATTCGTAAGACAGGCGAGTGCTGCGTGGCACTGGCTGAACCCACTTGTGTCTTGTTTCTGTCCAGGGTTGTGAACACTTCATTTTTAAAATTCCAAACAGACATGGGTTTTTGCCCTTCGTTCCGTCTCATGTACCATTTAAAGATGTGCTTGTTGGTTGGTTGGCTCGGTCAAGGCTGAATCCACTTCCCTAGCTCCCGTGGAAGTCAAGGAGGAGGGTGACACAGGGCACGGGCATCTTTTACATGGAGAACTGTTACGCACTTGAACACATGAAGACCCATCTCTTTCCCTATCTCTATTCTCACAGAATGTGTGACACAGGAGAAGGACTATTCACTTTTCAAACAAGGGAAGGAGAAATGATCTATCAGAAGGTCCATTCCGCGACACTGGCCATAGCTGAGCAACATGAAAGATTAATGCTAGAAATGGAGCAGAAGGCCCGGGTAAGGCTCCTTTCCTCGGTAACCTAACAGCTTGGAAATGAATGTCGCTGAGGTCTGGTGCACATCATGTATCTGTGGGCCCATTCACGTCAGCACCCTGGTGTCCACCCCCACCCCCACCCCCGCCCCAAGAGCTCACCCCAGGTACGGAATCCCGTGTCTCTAATGCCCTATTCAGCATACGCCCAAAGAAGTTCTTTGTGGCCACGGGTAGGGAGCTGTGTGCTCCATTTATCTCCCTGTGACCTGTTGGCACAGTTACCTAAAGAGGGCTGGGATGCATAGAGAGTGAATTACGAAGCAGTGCTCCCTGTATATCTCTGCACAGAGATTCAACTGGGGGGCCAAAATAAGCAGAGAAATTTAGTTACCCCCAGAAAGGATTCTACTTTCTTTTTGTCTTTGTTTGTCCTAGATTCTCTGAAACTCCTAACACTTTCTGCACGTGTTTCGGAGCCAGTCATAAAATATTTACAGAAGGACCTTACACTGTTTCCCAACAGTGTAAGGAACTATACTACAGCTTCGTGGTCAAGCTAAGAAATCATTTAGTAAAGAATCTGAAACTGCAACTTTTACAAGTAGCTGAGGAAAAATTATAAGTGTTGCTACAAGCTTCTTGGAAAGGCAAATAATGGGGTGATTATTGGTCATAATCTTAAGAGGTGACCATTCTTCAAGATTTATGGAGAGGCATTAGATTTTATTAATGAAAGAACAGATGGAGCTTGGGGATGTAAGTGGGTTACTCACTGGAATGACACTCATCATTCTGTTTCAGTTTAAAGACAACAGAGTTCTATATGTAGTATTACATTTGTTTTGATTTTTTAAATTCTCCATTACATAATATTTTTGACACATACAAAATTATCATTTAGGTATAACAAAACAAAAAGTAATTTAGCAAATGATCTTGTTATTCTTAACGCATTTCTAATTTTGCCAATACTACATACACATTTTTATCTATCTAGGAAGAGCTTTAAAGAGTTTTCCTGGAGCACCTGGGTGGCTCAGTTGGTTAAGCAACTGCCTTCGGCTCAGGTCATGATCCTGGGGTCCTGGGATCAAGCCCCGTGTCAGGCTCCTTACTCAGCAGGGAGCCTGGTTCTCCCTCTCCCTCTGCCTGCTACTCTGCCTGCTTGTGCTCTCTCTCTCTCTGTCAGTTAAATAAATAAAAATTTAAAATAAAATAAAACAAAAAAATAAAGAGCTTTCTTAATACCTCAGTGTGACAAGTGAAAACCAGGCCTTATGCAGGACGAAGGGCCTTTCATAGGGATGAATGAGTGGCCTGAACATTAGTAAGATTATTAATATGATTGTATGATTAATTGTAGAAGCATTAATAAGACACTGGTGTAACTTATTCTCCTAGAAAGATTTGGGTTAACTGTAAACCATTTTAACAGTTACCTAATTAATATGACATTTATCCAAGGGCTTAAATCAGTGAGAAACTATAACTACCAAATTCCAAATTATTTCAGAATCTACTGATGTTTGCAACCAAAATTTACAGTGCCATATCACTTGCTGCTAGTTAACAGCTAACAATTAACTACACTTAACAGTAGCTTTACTTATAGCTGCTCTGAACAGGCAAAAAGCTTATGAGTACAGTTATTTAATTGTACTGTTGTGAAGGACATGCCAAGAGCTCTTTGACAAAACCATATTGTCTGCTGTAAAGGAGAGCACTGGGTATGTGTCCTGAGTTCATATCCCATTTCCACTACTTCCTGGCTCTTATCACCTTGGGCACCTTGGAATATTAACTTCTAAATGTTTCAGTTTCCTTTATCTGTAAAATGAGGATATAATAGTCCTACTTCTTTGGTTGTTATGAGGTACTTGTGCATTAAAATCTGTAAAGTACTGAGAATAGGCCTGGCACATGGCAAGTACCACAAAAAGGTTCATTATTACGATAGTGATCCATCTGTAGGAGTGATTTTGAATAATTATAAGACTTGCAATGTTTGTGAAGACTCTTAATTGTTATTCCCAACTGTCGCTACATAATATCTTTCAATCCCTTTCAAGTATGTCTAACAATCTTGTGCCAAAAAATTTGCAAAACAAAATTTAATTCGCATTTGCTATTGAGGCTGTCGTGGGTGATAAACATGATAATGTCCTGTGTGGCTGAGAAGCATGTCCCCGGAGCCAAGCCAGGCAGTTGCTGTTTGGGGTTCAAGACCAGCCCTGCACTGACTTAGATCTCAGGCAATCTACCCCTGGGGGTGCGGGGGTTGCCCCATGGGGTGCATCAGGGACCTGGGTGCTCGGAGATGGAAAAGTGGGGCAGGTGTTTAAATAGCAGGCTCACCAAAGAAACCAGGTATTTCTAAGAATCACGACATCAAAGACCCCATCAGTTTGGTACACACATGCAAATAGAGCATTTGATTTAATTTCGAACGCAATCGCACAGCTATACTTTTCTCTGAAGGTTCGGACTCCTACGATTATTTCCTATGTCGTGCATTCTTCCCAGGAAGCCGAGCTGATGTTTTTCAGACAGCGTGCTACCAAGACCTGACCTGACAACTCCCCACATTCCTCACATTCTGGGACCATAAGTAAACATTTCCAGGGCTCCCAGACATAATTTTTACTTTTTCTTTTAAGAGACTGCCTCGACAAGCACAAATCTCTTTGAAAGAAGAAATTCCGACGACTATGAAATAGTAGTTAAACACCCTCTAACGCTTCGTTTGCTTATTTAAGGAAAACAAAGGCCTGTGCTATCAACTGGACAGAAGTACAGCTTGAGAGCTAGAAAGATAGCCCCGAACTTCAGATATAAAAACGATGCATCATACTTATTACATGTCTCCTACGAGATCAGAGGTGACGCTGCTCGTTGGCTTTCCAGTTTTATAAAAATGGTCCGTGTCAGATTGTTACTGAGCATGTAGAAAATGCCTACATAGTTTTATCACATTTACATTTGTTACTAGATCAAATTAGGAATGAGCTATACAAGTAATAAATGGCCCCGAACATTGTTATTTAGACTACTGGCACATTTACTTTCATCCTTTTAAAGAGAGGTGATTTGGGTGCCCGGGTGCCTCAGTTGGTTAAACTACTGCCTTCAGCTAAGGTCATGATCCCGGACTCCCAGAATCAAGTCCCACATCAGGCTCTCAGCTCCATGGGGAGTCTGCTTCTCCCTCTGACCTTCTCCCCTCTCATGCTCTCTCTCTCTCTCTCAAATAAATAAATAAGATCTTTTAAAAATTTTTTTTTAAATAAAGAGAGGTGATTTAACAGTGTTACTGTCTTACATATAAACAAATGTATATGAGAAATAATATCTTAACAACCATTTCTTAACTGTAACAGAAAATTCAATATAATCTTCTGACATCCCATGTGTGGTTAGAACCTAGGTTTGCCCGTGTTTATTACCTTCCTTCCTGGGGGTGAGGGGGGACACAAGAATAAACATATTTTGATATAGCTCCATGATCTAAGTTAGGCAATGTTTCTGTTCTTGTTTAAAGAATCTGATATCTAAAAAAATAAAGAATAAAAAAAAAAGAATCTATATCTAGAAAATGTTCCCAGCCTTGTGAATAAAATAGTACATTTGCACTATAGAGTACTGGATAACGAGAATCATTAAATCAGTAAGGCTATTAAAAATAACACGGAGGACATGGGGAGATGGAGAGGAGAAGTGAACTGGGGGAAATCAGAGGGGGAGATGAACCATGAGAGACTGTGGACTCTGAGAAACAAACGGAGGGTTTTGGAGGGGAGGGGGGTGGGAGGACGAGCGAGCCTGGTGGTGTGTATTAAGGAGGGCACGAATTGCATGGAGCCCTGGGTGTGGTGCATAAACAATGAATCTTGGAACAATGAAAAAATAAAAATAAATTTTTTTTTTCATTTCCTTCACTGAGAAAGATGACGCAAGAATTAGTTACTATTAACCAACACCAGAAGTTTCTAAGTAGAGCTTAGCCATGGATTAACCATTCCCAGGATTGTAAAGGGTTTACGCTGTTCACTAAGCTGCCTGGTGATACACAGAAGAGCAAGGAAGTTCCTTCTCTCACGTGACGCGGAAGTTTGTGGGATCAAGTAACTCACACTGCCTGAGTAAGATGATCTCATTCCTTTTACTCCTTGAAATATCAAACATTTTCCAGGCCTTCCTCATACTGGTGAGATGATGGCATCACGCGATTTTGGTCCGAATTACTGAAAACACCCCTTGAGTCCTTGGGCTCAATGGACCCTGACCGATTTCTCAGAGCACCAGCTTATCGGAAGGTCCTTAATTAAAGCCCCATAAGGAATGAATTCTGCACTACGAGAAGATACGCTTCCCCTCTGGCTTCCACGTGTAGGGCATCAGCTTCTCACTCTCCTGTCCAAGTGGGAATCCGAAAATGCTCACAAAAGGGGCTAACGGTCCTCTATATTTTCTTTAGCTGTTAACACCAAAGCGTCTTATTTCAGAGGACAGCTTCGGTTTTGGGGTGCACGGGAGATTGAAGCCACAGTCGTAAATTTTGAACTAGAAGTCGTTCTGAGAGATTCACTAAGACTCAAATCCCTGAGGAAATGATTAAAGCTAGATGGGTAAGCAAATGGCATCGCTAGAATTTGCATTTCACGGAGATCGTTCTTGTTCTTAGAACCAGCAGAGTTCTTTGAGTGCTGTTCCGAAAATCATTTATAGGTCCTCTGCCATCCACGTGCAGCATTATCGAGGAAATTTTTCTTGTCTTTGTGATAGAAGCTGTTCATTAGAAACCATCACAAAATGTGCCCTTGTGATTCTGCCTGCTGAGGCTAAAATCAGCGGAGGTGACAAGACCTCAGATGCCTTGAAATAATTTAATTTTCATGGATCTGTTACACACACACCTCAGATGCCTTGAAATAATTTAATTTTCATGGATCTGTTACACACACAATATGAAAAGAAGTTCTTTTTTAAATTTGGTTTTTGTGTTCATAAGCTTTACATGTGTTATAAGATGCCCATAGGTAAGGAGCAACTGAGAAGACAAGAATAAATTTTTTCAGTGAATTTTCCTGATATAAATAAATAAGAAATAAGTAAAGAAAAGGAGCAGGGTACTGTCATTAGTAACATTACAAGTAATTTAGAAGCCTATTTGCAGAAGGACAGTTTCCCATAATGAGAATTACAGGGTATCCTTTTAAAAACAGGGTTTGGAGTGCTCTTATTTCCAGTAGTTTTTGCCACCTGGTCACCAGAACAATTTTGTGTAGTTTAAAGACAAATAGCACCAGTGTTATTAAAATATCAGCAAGAGAGCAAGATTGTTTTAATGCCCCGAACACCACCAGCAGGGCTGGCCTCGTGCACTGCTGTCCAAAGCTATCAATCCTATTGTTGTCCTAAGCTCTGGTGGATAGAAAAAAAAGAATAACAGAGCCTCGTGTAAAATTTCTTGCTTAGAAAACAAAGAGTGGTTTCCTTCTCCATTATTTGTCATTTTACATGCTTCTGTTACTAGAAATAAAAGAATAAAAGCAAGTTAAGCTCACACACTTAACGAACTAAAAAACCTCACTGTTCCAAGAACAATAAACCTTTTGAAAAACAACAGTTTAAAAACAAATTCTGTTACTTCTTTTTATAAATGTAAGATGGAAAGAATTTCTGAAGAGGCGCCATTGTCATACACGACCCATGAGAATGAGCCCAAGGGGTGGTTTTAACATCTTTGATGGAAATTTTGTGATGGTGTCACCTTACCAATGACAAAAACATCTCAGGGAAAGGCAAAGGGAGAGAAGCACAGGAGAGGAGAGAAAGAATGAAGCCAGCTTCCTGGAAAACTAATTCAAATAGCCATGAGAAATTAAGGGAATTTGCCCTCCTAGGGTTATGGTGTATCACAGAACTTACCCACATAAGCCCTGAAAAGATTTTTTTTTTTTTTTTTTTGGTCTAAATAGTTGCATGAATAGCAAAACACTATTATGACAGTTCGCCAGTTCCAAGATGCACATGTTCTTCACATTTTAACATCTCTCGAGTCAAATATGAGTTACAGGTTAATTGATAGCTCTATTCTTTCGTACTGCTACATAAAATAGTGTTCTGTCTTTCACCTGATGGCATCTTAGAGTGTGCAAAATACCATAATACTTTTTTTTTTATTTAATTTTACTTTTTTCAGTGTTCCAAGATTCATTGTTTATGTACCACACCCAGTGCTCCATGTAATACGTGCCCTCCTTAATACTCACCACCAGGCTCATCCACCCCCACTTCCCCCATCCCCTCCAAAACCCTCAGTTTGTTTCTCAGAGTCCACAGTCTCTCATGCTTCGTCTCCCCCTCCGATTTCCCCGAGTTCATTCATCTTTCCTTTCCTTCTCCTAATGTCCTCTGTATTATTCCTTATGCTCCATGAGTAAGTGAAACCATATGATAATTGACTCTCTCTGCTTGATTTATTTCACTCAGCATAATCTCCCCCAGTCCCGTCCATGTTGATACAAAAGTTGGGTATTCATCTTTTCTGATGGAGGCATAATACTCCATTGTATATGTGGACCATATCTTCCTTATCCATTCATCTGTTGAAAGACATCTTGGCTCTTTCCACAGTTTGATGACTGTGGCCATTGCTGCTATAAACATTGGGGTGCAGATGGCCCTTCTTTTCACTACATCTGTATCCTTGGGGTAAATACCCAGTAGTGCAATTGCAGGGTCATAGGGTAGCTCTATTTTTAATTTTTTAAGGAATCTCCACACTGCTTTCCAAAGTGGCCGCACCAACTTGCATTCCCACCAACAGTGTAAGAGGGTTCCCCTTTGTCCACTCCTCTCCAACACTTCTTGTTTCTTGTCTTGTTAACCTTGGCCATTCTAACTGGTGTAAGGTGGTATCTCAATGTGGTTTTGATTTGAATCTCCCTGATGGCTAATGATGATGAACATTTTTTCATGTGTCTGATAGCCATTTGTATGTCTTCTTTGGAGAAGTGTCTGTTCATGTTTTCTGTCCATTTTTTGACGTGATGATCTGTTTTTTGGATGTTGAATTTGAGGTGTTCTTTATAGATCTTGTTTTAAGAAGTATTGTGAAGACACTCCAATGTTATTCCCAAGGATAGCCAAATAATATCCTTCAATTCTTTTCAAGTACATAGATCTTTTGAGATCAGAAATACCATGGGCTCATTTATAATTTGGTGAAGAAATGAGAAAGCCTTCCAGAATGGGCTCTCTCCCAGGTAGTTTGGCTCTCCTTCTAGTGAAGGCATTCTTCATATCCACATTTTACAGGAATCTCTACCTACCAAAAAAAAAAAAAAAAAAGTAATAATAACTAGTTTTCCTACACCGAAAATGTAAAAAAAAAAGAAGTTGGAAGCAAAATACTCTGATGAGTAGTACACAGAAAAATTTTAACATGTTCTACAATTTCTTTTCTAGGTATATTCAATGAACTTTAAGAAATTCAAGGAAAAGGTTAAACGTGTGATTTATGATTGCAAGTGATGTGTCGTATCTAATATATAGGATTATCTGCTCATAAATTCATTCTTCAAAGTTCTATTCATGATTCTGTTGCTCAATATTATCAATTATTAATCATAAGACAAGAGCCTTCATTACTATTGACAATGGCCAGTTCCCTGCTGGGAAATGCCATTTGCATATTTGCGAAATTCTCTTTTACTGATTGATAGACACTGATTGTAATGAAGTGATTTAAGCCCAATTAGAACAAATGATTATAGTTGATAACTAAAGTGGACCTGTGATCCTAATTAATCCATTTACTTACTGTTGATCCAGTGTCAGAACATTAAAGAAAATGTGGTCTCTAAACAAACACACAGACAGGAAGAAAAATACTCATTTCTGCGTAAATGCACCAATGAGTTGGAAATGGGGAGAGGTCAATGTGTAATTTTTCTAGCAAGTGGTGTTGTAAAACAATATAATAGCACATATTTTATTTATATCATGTTCTTTTTTCTTAAAATTTGCTGTAGATGCTCTAGGTGTCACTTCAGAAAATGCATTTTATATATATATATATATATATATATATATTTTAAGATTTTATTTATTTATTTGACAGAGAGAAAGATCACAAGTAGGCAGAGAGGCAGGCAGAGAGAGAGGAAGGGAAGCAGGCTCCCTGCTGAGCAGAGAGCCCGATGTGGGGCTCGATCCCAGGACTCCGGGATCATGACCTGAGCTGAAGGCAGAGGCTTTAACCCACTGAGCCACCCAGGCGCCCAATTATATATATATTTTTTACATTTAATCAACTTGATTAGAGTTAATAATGTGTAAGGAAAATGACTGCCTGACATAAAAGAGTACAATTTTTCATGTTAAAAAATATAAATTTGTTCTTTCATTTGTATTACTGGAACCAAAAAATAATGAGTAAACTCTGTACGATTGATTTTGTCTCTTATCTTTTTAACTATGCCAGTCTTATTTATTCATGGCCATACAATCTGCTCATGGCAATTATGAGAATGATTTTCTTAAAGAGAAACAATAGATTTCAAAGGTCAATTAAGATAATTCAGCATACAAACATACAATTATGGCATATACACATAAAACCCAAAGAATCAGACTGACTTCTTTTTAGGACAGTATTGTAAAATAGAAGAAAAAATGTAGACCAGTAGTGGGCAAACCAAAATCTACAAAAATTGATGTAAGAATTACATGGGGAGTTAATTAAGCTTACTTTAAAAGTATGAGTGTAGTTGTCAATTTTGGGGATGTATTCAATGAAAGCACATTTATTGGTTGAAACAGGGCAGGATATTGGCTAACCAGGTTGACTCTGGAGAAAGAGCTGTGTGACCTTGTGTAAGGTGCTTACCTTTGCTGTGCTTTAGTTACCTTTCCTTAAAAGAGGGAAGGGGGCGCCTGGGTGGCTCAGTGGGTTAAAGCCCCTGCCTTCAGCTCAGGCCATA
The DNA here is from genome assembly GCF_002288905.1 of Enhydra lutris kenyoni. Lineage (NCBI taxonomy): Eukaryota > Metazoa > Chordata > Mammalia > Carnivora > Mustelidae > Enhydra > Enhydra lutris. Next base: position 8,179,939 of record NW_019154120.1, on the reverse strand, counting down.
TCCCAGGGTCCTGGGATCGAGCCCCGCCTCGGGCTCTCTGCTCAGCAGTGAGCCTGCTTCCCTCCCTCTCTCTCTCGGCCTGCCTCTGCATACTTGTGATCTCTGTCTGTCAAATAAATAAATAAAATCCTTAAAAAAAAAAAAGAGGAAAGGAAGGAGCTATAATAGTATCTACTCTGAGTGTTAGAATACCAGCCGGTCTTGAGTAAAAGCCCAGTTAATAGCTAAGTCATAAAATGGCTGGAAAGAAAAAAAAAGTTAGCTTTATTTTTAAGTGGGTAAAATTTTATAACCACTGTAAAAAGTTCATGCCAGCTTTCATTATGTGCAGACATTGGAAATTAATTATATAAACTTTAATACAGCCTCTAGCTATTTGTACATTTTGAAACCAAGAGACAGTGAACATTTTATTGACAACAGGTGTGCAATTTAATGTTCCAATATGTATTGTCATGTTTCCTATATTCAGAGAGTAGCCTATAAATGCATCTACTTACAAATAGATGGACAGATGAGTAAAGAATATACATATTCTTAAAGGCATTACTGATGACAGATAAGAACGGTGTTCAAACTCCTTATGCCTATGTTTGTAATGATTTCTGATATTGTTCTAAAGCTCAGCTTTTTTATACTCCATGAAAGTATTGTGGTCAAATTACATTACAAATCATTACATACATTGCATAGTTTAAAACATATAATGATAATTTCCATTTTTAGTTCAAGTTTAAAGAGAATAATCCTCTCCAAAGTTCAACACTAAATGACATCTAGCAACTTCCATTAAATGACTCTGAAAACGATGTAGTGTTTGTTAGTCTTGTACCAACTCACCAAGGTATCTTCTAATTCCTTTTCATTTATCTTGAATAAAATGGAAGATTAAGTGTGAGCTGTCCCCTATTGAAAATTAAGTCAAGTCTGTGAAAAACCAATTGCCCGTAAACCTTCAAACTTCAGAGGACTGTTTGAATAAATCCAAACAGTGCCGAGCTTGGCTGCCTAAAGGTCTCTGGGGTTTCTATTTCTATACAGTTTTCAAGTTTCATGAGCTCTTTTCCAAGAACAGATAAACCAAATGTTCTCCACCGGCACCGGGCTTGTTTTCACCACTTCCTTATGAGGCAGCATGACTTTTTTTGTTTTTGTTTTGTTTTTGCTTTTGTTTCTTTTTCCTCTGACACACTTCCCACACTTCCTCAGCATGTCCCCTGACCACTTGGGTATTTGAGGGTTGCGTCTCCACAACGGATTTCCCTACCCAGTCCCTCTTGTCTCGGACATACTAGCAAATGTGCTGACTTACCCACTCACATCTCTAACTCTTCATCATACCGGAAAAGCTGAGACCGGCCTCTCCTGACTTGTGTTATGTGTGTGTGCAGACGCACACACACCACACCCTGCTACCATCATCACTCACCGTCTCCCACCTGGGTCCTGCCTCTCCCACCTGCCCATACTGACCATCCATTCCTCATATTCATGTTTCTTGGGGTTTGTACTTCTATTAAGCTCTTAGGCTTGGATCTAAGAAGCTGACTGCCTTCATCACCATTCCTTCGAGAGCGCAGTTTGGGCACTTTTCCGTGTCTTGACCACATGTACACACAGATGGCCCTCATGTCGGTGGCCTCTCCCGGGTAGTAGTAGCAACAGGAAGCCCGCAGTTTCTACCAAGCACTTCAGATGGGACAAACACTGTGCTCTTCCCTCTAAAAGCATCATCTTATGAAATATTTATAACAACACTTGAGGTGGATTATATTAAGGCCAATTTAGAGATAAGGAAAAATTGAGTCTTTTTTTCTTTTTTTAAAGATTTTATTATTTATTTGACAGAGAGAGAGATCAAGTGGGCAGAGAGGCAGGCAGAGAGAGAGACGGGGAAGCAGACTCCCCACCAAGCGGAGAGCCGGATGTGGGGCTCGATCCCAGGACCCTGGGATCATGACCTGAGCTGAAGGCAGCGGATTTAATCCACTGAGCCACCCAGGAGCCCCAAGGAAAAATTGAGTCTTAAAAAAACAAACAAACAAACATAAGCGTGTTGCCTGAGACAAGGCAGCAATAGAGTTGGCATTTGCCAAAAGATGTGCAGACAGCCGAGCTGGCATGTGTACGTGCGTGCGCGCGTGTGTGCGTGCATGGCAACTCCAGGACTGGGAGCACCCACTGTGACCCTCTCCTCTCAACATAGGGGAGAGTTGTGCGCAGTTCTGCCTTGGTCTGCTGGAATTGACCCAGTTGGTGCAATTCTCCTCATATCTGCTCCCTGGAGAAGAGGGGTCCAGGGCTTGATTTTACAGTGAACTATGGTGAAGAGGAAGTGACACTGTAGGAACTAAAGGCAGTCTGCCCCAAAATGTGCCACTTTGGCTTATTGGTTATTTTGAATTAAAGCTACTTTAAAAATAGCATTGCACGTACTTTCAAAATAGACCCTCCTCTGTCCCCCTGAAAGCAGGGAAAAGATCTCCCACGTGAAAAGCACCCTCCCTGTTCCAGGAGACAGGCAGACCTTCTTACGCCAGAGATGGGGAATTCGGAGCTGAGAAGCCTGTGTCAGCCCGCCTTGTTACTTTTCACTAATTGATCACCATCGCCCAAATTCTGTTTAGAGTTCCTTCTTAATGGAAGCCCCTAAAGTCAAGTTTTCTTTGTCCTGTCAGTTCCTCACAGATTTATTGTCTCTTTGTCTAAAAGTATAAGAACTTCCCACCTTGGGTTTCAATTTCATTCTTGGGCCTTCGTTGCACACATAATAAAACTTTGGGTTTTTTTTTTTCTCTGTGAAACTGTCTCAGGTAAATTTTAATTTTTAGTCCAGCTAGACGACCTTGAAATGTAGGGAAAGAATTTTTCTTTCTCATCAACATCATGGTCTTGATTACCGCAGAGACATCACTCACTGCCTGCGCCACCGTGAACAAATTACATTATCCCTCTGAGTCTCATTTTCCTTGTCTACAAAGTTCAAATGGCGTGATTATTGACAATTTATATGGATATCAGATAGAACAACCTATGAAAAACCAGTTTGCACATTGCCAGGCACATAGCAAATGACTCAGAAATGCTAACTTTTTCCTTTCCCAGTTGTTGAGATCTGTGTCTTTAGTGCAAATATGACTTTAAATTTTCTGCTCAATAAATGGGGAGATACAGAGCAAAAGTAAAATGAATTGGTTAGCAGGTTTTTTGTTAATACACAGATGAATTTATGTAGGCGAACACAAATTAGCATTAGTGATTATCACAGAAGGAGGCAGAGTCTCAAAACAATGAAGGAAAATTGGAAAAGGCAATAAGGTAACTTGAATAATTATTTCGATAAAAGCAGGAAAAGGTGCTGGTGGGCAGTACCTTGACAAAAATTACACCAGATTTCAGGACCTTCCTGCTTTTTCTTGGCAGGGTATGTGCTTTCAAAGTACAGAGCTGTATTTTTGCTATTGTAGCATGTTGGAGAGGAAACTCATCTTTCCCAAGAGAGATCAACATCACAGTCCAAAGGGCAGTGTACTCAGAAACCAAGAGGAATGTTTTGTTGGGAATTTACCTTCAGCAAATCCCTGAATTTATGGGGTTCTGACTTCCCAGCTGTAAAATGAGAACTGCTGGACTTTCTAAGCAGGGTTCAAACCTCGAATGACATGGCCCATGCACACAATGAACTTGGGCTTCCTCCAACCATGGAGGGCTCCCAAGTAGTCAGACTTACACAATAACTCAAGACAGGCGGAGGGAAAGAGAGTCTGCTGTAGAGGTTGAAGGCAGAACCAAAACAGACATGATGTCATGTCTACTTGCATGATTCATCAAAGCAATCATCAGTCAGCCCAGATTTAAGAGGCAGGAGCCCAGACACCCTGTGTTTGAATGCAGGCATCCTGAATCCTCCACAAAAGTAATGCATATTTTGTGCTCCCGGTGACTCGACTCCATTGGAAGACATGGAGCAGAAGGGCCTGATGGTCCGTGAGCAGACTCGATGCCTGGTTCTGAACACTGACTGAGGAATGGATTCTCCGATGTGCAGAGGAACATCTGAGATATGGTGGACAAGACTTGTACCTTGAACAAAGATCGGGAGAGTATGAACATTCTCGTTTTCAAATACAGACTTTTCACTTTTCTGAATTAAATATTGATGTAGAATAAAAAGGAACTGAAGAAACGAGGGAAGAAATAGAAGAAAGAAAGAAAAGAAGAAAGAAGAAAACCCTGAAGACCAAGAAATAGAGACAAGAGGCAAAGGAACAATAAAGGGCAATTCAGATGAAATTGTTATGGAAGAAATTTTCACCTTATTTATTTCCAGAAAAAAAAAAATATGCGTGCTGTGTTTCCATGATGCTTAAGACTGACTGTTTGGGAAGAAATGTGTGTCCCAGAATGAAAAAAAAAACAGAAGGAAAAGTAATTTGGGGAAGAGGAATTAACCACTGATGACACTGTATGTTAATAAACAAATTTGCAACGTAGTAGGAAAAAATAAAGGGTAGACAGAAATGAGATAAATAGGAGGTTCGTTTTATGGATAAATTTGTGTTTATTAATGGACATTGCGCACAGTAACTAAAAGACGTTCCGTGTTGAATTCAGTTAATACTTCAAATGAGAAATTGGCTTTCAAAGTGAAAGGCCCTTTGTCCCGGTGATAATTTTGTAAAATGAGCCTTGCTTCTATCCCTTACAGTCATGGATATCCGGTGTGTCTGTGGTTACTTCGTCAATACATAGTCCCACCCACAGAGATTGTCCCAACTATTAGGTCTGGGGTAAAACCAGAAGTGTGTATGGTTAACAAGCACCCCAAATATTCTGGAAAGCACTGCCCTATTGTAACCCAGAAATTTGACTTCTCCCCTAGGCCCCCTACGTACAAACCATGGGATGGATGTTGGTATGGTTAGTATAGTTATTTTCCCAATAAGAAGGAAAACTTCGAAATACACCAAATTTTGAAAAAAAATTTGGTTACAATGTTTTCTCCTTGGAGCCATCTTTTAAAAAAAATACCTCCGATAGGACCAGACTGTTAAATTCACTGAGTAGGGCACATTTTTGGCAAGACATAGCCGACCTGGAAATGCCTCACTGCTAAAAATGTGAAATCAAGTAAATACGTTACACCCTTTGGCTTCATCTTCCATTAAAATGTAAAAAATTCTTAGCTTTATATGCCTGTGACAGTTTATCGGGATTTTCTGACAGCGTCTTGGAGGAAGGCTGTCCACACTGGACGCAAATATGGCAAGTCTCAAAGGCCGGGCATGCTGTGGGAAAGGGCAGACCACAGGGAGCGTCCGGGTCTCTAAGGTTAGGCTTGACGGACAGATCTTTCCCTCTCCCACTTCTGCCGAGTGTCAGGTATTAAATAAGGAGGGAATGTGAGGTTTTATTGAAGAGAGGAGTGCCCGTCGCCCGTCAGAGTGAGCATTTGCTCAGACTGCATCAGAGAAAGTGTACTTAGACCACAGAAAATTATTTCTGGTTGTTTTTTTAAAACCTGGTGTGAATCGATAAAAATACATTTCTCTCTTGAAAATGCCATGTGAAGTATTGTTCTCTTTGAACTAATCATAAGCCTGACACCTGAGTGACATTGTGTTGATCTCTGGGGCTAATGTTCAAATTTCTGTTTCCAGTAAGAACATATGTCACACTCTCACCACAGAGCTTCTCAGGAAAAAACACGTTTTAATATGTAAAAGTTCCTATGGCAGGAGCACAGGAAAAGATCCATTTGAGAAAAGATCTAGGTAAGGGAGGGAGGTGGTGTCCGGAAAAATTGTAAGACACTGAAATGGTGAAAAAGGATTAATGGTGCCTATGATGGAGGCCACTAGGGAGTATTTCTGGAAGGGCTTGCACCTCCAATCAGAGTTATTTTATAATTCAGTAAACTGCAGAAAGCTGATAGTAAAGCAAATAATTCTTGTACATAGAAATGCAAATGTATTTGTCTGGTGGGTACAACTGGTTATTGTTCTGCTAATTACCAGCATTCCTCACCGGCTGTATGCCCTTTGAATTCTCCTTGGAATCAATTGTACCATCTTTTTTGTTTCTTCTAAATTAATGAATGAAATTAAATCCTCTACAGGTGTTCATTTCATGTTTTGAGTCCTAATTTTACTTTTTTAAAAAGAAAAGTTAAGCAGCAAATTAGGCAGGTATCTTTAACAGATTCTGTCATATGTCACCCACGTTTAACCCTCAACTTCTTTTTTTTTTTTTAAAGATTTTATTTATTTACTTGAGAGAGAGAGAGCAGGAGGGGAAGGGAGGGCAGAAGGAGAGGGAGAAGCAGACTCCCTGCTGAGCAGAGAGCTTGTCCCAGGTCTCGATTCCAGGACCGAGGGATCATGACCTGAGCGGAAGGCAGACATTTAGCCAACAGAGACACGCAGGCGCCCAACAGCAGATTTCAGTGTAGTATTTTACATAAAGCCTGACACATCTCCTTTTTCTTTTAGCTTCAGACAAGCTTGACTGAGCCGATGACGTTATCCAAATCGATATCTCTTCCTCGCAGTGCATACTGGCATCACATCACTCGTCAGAACAGTGTTGGAGAACTCTACAGCTTGCAAGGCAAGTAGCTTGAAAATAATAGAGCAGCGCCTCCGTTAGCCTCCTACAGGTGGGCCGGGAGTCATGCAAATTGCTTCGCTTGCCTTTCCTCCATTTTCATTTATCAGCTGTCACCGGCCACAGTGGGAACTCTGAGGTTTACAGTGGCTTTTCTAAAGCTATCATTTCATAGACTCACGGTAGAAATTTTTCCAAAAGTCACCAAGGGCTGAGGACCCTATCTGGCGGAGAAACTTGACTAGAACGTTATATGAAACCTATTACCAGAAGCTACGAGAAGCTGGTACTGGGGTCTGTTTTATGCTGTTTTATAAAGGATTTCTGTCTTAGCATCCTTTTTTCTTAATAAGATTGAATATCAGTTCAAGAGGCCAATTTCAGGCTCTGTGATAAAATGCTACATAAACCTATTCACAGAAGTCTTAAGGTTTAGCCAAAATCTTGGCATAGAAATAATGCTGGAGGGCACAAGGCAGGAGACAAGTGTGAAAACTTTGCTTCTGTATTTTTCCTAACGATAAATGGTTTAATCAACTGAAACGGGAATGGCTTACCAGATGAATCAAATTAATAGTTAGCAAGTATTTCATCAAGAGCAGCACAAACCCCAGCTTCGGCATTTTTTCCCTCTTACTCTTTCCCTATTGTCTTAAAATGAATAATCTTATCCTTCAGATAAAATATTCAGCATCAATCAATTGACTAACAGCCGACCAAGACCTAAGGAAGTAGGAACTTGGAAAAATAAGGCTAACAAAACACATTCATCCAACAAAAATTTTCTGAGCACAATAGATTTGAGTGTAATGGGCATCCGATATGTATCTGGTGAAGGAATGACTGGTATGACCTTCAGCACAGTAGGCATTCGGAATGTTCTTCAGTCATGCTTTAACTCTTGCTCATATTAACACGAAGTGTTTCAACAAAAACAACAAAATGTTTTGATGACAAGGAGACCGCAATGGTATATTTTTAAAGCAATATTTGCCAGGATTTCAAACCTAGACTAATGGAATTTGGTCAGTGGGAATTAATGATTAAAGACACATTCTGCGAGGAAGAACAGTTAGAACAGTTTTAGTCATTTGTGGATGACAATTACATTTTATATTTTAAACGAACCCTCTTATGGGTAGTTACTACCTTTTTGTGTTGTTGCTTTGCATAAGAAAATCCTTCCTAGGCTAGGGAGTATAGGATTTGAGAGGACTCCTGGCAGTTTTGTGGATCAGAAAGAGGAGACACATACCTCGCTTTTGCTTCCTTACAAATGCCGGCCACCACCTTCTAAAACAGCCTGAGTCATCATCTTAGGATTAGAAATAATTAGAAAATATGCTTTTAATGTAAGGCTATTTTTATTTAAACATAAACCTATATATGAAATGATTGTTAAAAAACAAAATTCAACTGAGTAAATTTTACCTATCATATTGGCTTAATTCAACAATGGTGAGCGGACAGCATGCCATCCAGCAGATAGGAGATCTTAGGAGCTATATATAATGAAAGACTTTTGTAGGCAGAGGGGCAGGGATAAGGAAGTTATACTGGCCAAGAATGGATTGGGTGTAGAAAGGTCACTTCTGCTTAGGGACTATCAGGAGTCTTTACTAGTAGTGAGGTAGTTCCCTCTGATTGGTCTAAAGTTCTTTCTCTTGGAGAGCTGAAATTGTAATGAAGTTACATGTTAAGTCTCAGGTGGGCATTAAGGGGCTTAGCCTAAGTGACTCCATATTGAGCTTATTGTCTTGTTTTTAACAATATTGATGTTTAAGCAAGTAAAAATAAAACCATGGAACATTTTCATGAGGAAATACAAATGAGCAAATTTCTAAGCAAATGAAAGTCAGATATTAATAGAAATAAGTTCAAAAAGGTTAGAATCAATGTTGTGATAACTTTGGTTTTGACAAGAGTTTGGTCTGTAATTCCAGCAAATGAAAGATTGTTGTTTTCATGGTAGCATGTGGGGACCTATTCTCTGAACAGAGAGCTGACATTTAGACTGATGTACAATATCAGAAATAATTTTGTACACATCCAACAAAAAATGTCAGAACTTGTTTAAATTTCTCAAAACATTGATGAAGACTTGAAGGGGGACAGTGCTGACTTACAATACAATAGAATCAATAACTGTTTGGACACTCTAGGATCCATCTCACTGATATTATTTCCAGCAAAGGTAAGGATTTACATGCTCTTACCATTATGATGAACAGTTTGCATGTAAGGTCTCAATACACATTCTTCCTGGGTTGTTTATTGTTTGTGTGTGTGTGTGTGTGTGTGTGTGTGTGTGTGTAACAAAGAAATATGCAGCAACTAAATATGTTTTGTGTGTGTGTGTAACAAAGAAATATGCAGTGACTACAAGTCCAATAAATATAGAATGTATTTGATGTAAATTGTATTTCACTCTACTGTGGCTTTATTTTTATACTGTATGCTTCTCAGAGCAATACTTTTTGCCATTTTACCTACCCCTCATTTTATGTTTATATCACAGAGAGAGAGAGAGATAAACATCTAGATGGATAGCTAGATCATCAGTAAGTCGATTATATATGGATAGATACAGATGTAAACTTGTTAGTGATGCTTTGGCAAAGCTGATACATTTTACTTTCCTTTCGTTCTCTTGAGGCTATCAAGGTAAATAGAGGACAAGAGTCTTTTGACTGTAGTTGGTTTTGGGGTTCTTTTCAGGGAGGGGGGACGGTTATTGGTGTGTAGTTGACATAGGCTTTGCCTTCATGGAATCAGGACAGGATAAAACTACCAAAACAGGAAATAAGAATGGAAAAAGTGAAACTTAGCACCTTTTCTTCATACATATCTACACTTTTTTTTTCCAAGAAACTACATTTGATGCCTCCCATCTGAGTTACTTTATAATGCAAGAAATTGCAGAAAGCTAAAGAAGTACATAGTCTGATTTTCCAGAGTCAAAGGAGAAATCAGGTGATGCTGGGTGTTACGTTGTCAAGTTAAGTGTAGGTAGCACTGAGGAATAAAAATGTATCTTCAGAATTTTTCATCATATTTTCTACATTCTAGCTGTGAAGGTGAGATCAATATGAATTAAATTCAGCAGGCTTTCGTTCAGAAGATAAAGGGAGAAAAGCTTTCTCTATCTAAAGCTTCATAGATTGGGATTCATTAAGAAGCAGCACATGTACTAGAACTGAGAAAATATTCACGGTGTGAAAACAAATCTATTCCACATTATGACGTACCTCTACCTTCGATTGCCTGTCGCCCTCAAAACTGTACTTGCTCAGTTTTATTGGATTCATTTCTGTCCTCCATTCTCTAACTATAGGAGCAAGATACTCTCTAAAAGACCAACGTATCAATACTGACATCTAAATAAAATAAAATAAATAAAATTGACATCCTGCATTTACTTTAATGTTTGGAAAAGAAGTGCAATGTAATCTGCTAAATCTCTCCATGCTACTCCAGAATGATGCTCTGAAAGTGTTAAGTTTTTCTGGTTTCTGTCTTGTACTCCAGCTCTCTGGAGTCAAAAGACTAACAAAAAGAATAATTCGCCTTAACAAGGGCAAGTTAGCTAAGGACTAGGCAGCTACTATGGAAAATCCCTACTGTAAGGGGCTTGTGAGAGATTGGAGCAAGTCACCTCTTCTTAGAGAAGGTGTGAGTAAAGACTTCCTGTTCCCAGTTTTTGCCAGATAATAAGGATGATTAGTTTGTATTAGAAAGTAATTTTGCTTCTATTTCTCTGTTTAACACATTTATGAAAAATGTTTGTGTCACAACACACTGTAGAGATGCTATGGCTAGACTTGGGAAAACCATTCACTTCAAGAGAAGGAAACATGATTTTGAACTCTTGACTCAAAAATAAGTGCTGCTTCTTTAATATTGCTAGAATTGTGATTTTGGTTCTAAGGCCTTCAGCAGATGTGTTGAGAATACAAGGAACACTCAAAACAACAACAACAACAGCAGCAAAAAAAAAACAGGTGAGAGGGTGTTAGTTAGAGTTTTCCTTCATTTGGAAGGTCATCACCTTGACTTGTAATCACCGTTCTCATAACTGTATGACACATTGTGTGGCAGAGTCTTTAAATCGGAATTTGTGAAGATGGCAAAGCACTTACTGAAAATGACAACTCAATGTAGTAAAAACCACCGATGGTCCCAGGCTCACCACAGGCACTCATCAAGTCTTTGTTGAATGAATGCAAAAATGAATTTAAAAATGCATTAGAAAGGATGGACTAGCTCGTCTCCTCCCTGAGGAAAATTCTCACCCGTCCTGCGGAAGGAATCCTCATGTCCGGTCCCACACACAGCCCGTCCTGGGCCCCCGCCTTCCCCTTGCACACGCTTCAGCTTGTCTGCTTCTTGCTCCGGGACTGCCTTGACTCCGCAGACACTTGCTCCTGCTGGTCTGCATTTGGCAAACATAGGAGGTGCCACGAGAGGCTTGGCCCCATCCCCATAACCCGAGAGCTGGGTTTCTGTCTCTGTCTACCGGCTGCTTTCCCTCCAGAGAAGATCATCCACCAGTTCCACTGACGTGAAGGGGGGACAAGAAGGTGGGCAGAAAACGGGCTTTGGGACCACGTGCTGTCCTTACATTTTCCCTGATACATTGCATCACGTGTTTTTACACAAAATTATATGGGATATACTGCGACTGGGTTTTGAGCAGCTTGAATACCTCACTGTTCGAACCAAGGAGGATGCAGGGGTGGGGGGCCGCTTGTAAAAGTGGTAACTTTTGGTGAGCACTGATTAATATGCACATGCCAGCTCTGAATCGCTTGCCCCCTCTGCCCTCTCTGCCTCTGTAATGCAGCTGCGACCGTCCGTGTCAGCACAGCGCGCACCTGATTCCACGGGAGGCGTTTTTGCTTGCCGAAAGGGCATCAGCGGCTCCAATTTCTCTGAAGGACAGGATGCAAACAGGCAATTAGAATTAGAGATAACCTTCAGAAAACAGTAAATAGAATTCTGACATAGATTAGGGAGGTAAATCAGAGGATTTACTCACTCTTCGCTCAACTATGACCCTCTGTCCTTTCCTGCCCGTTCGGTTTCAAGTTCACGCTGTGTGTAAATCGCTTCCATCGAGCCCTTCTGTTTAAATTTTCATCATACGATGTTTTCCAAATTGCAAAGCTAATAAAATCCTTGTATAACAAGTGAAAGTAAAAGGAAAAGAGAAAATTGCACCGATGAAAGGAAAAAGGAGTCTGTGTAGGTTCAGTGTTTGACCTGTGCGCTAGAGGCAAGTCAGTCAGCACCAGCGGTAGTGGACAGAGGCCTCGCACGTCCTCCGTGAGCCCCAGCCCACTGGTGGCCGTGTGGCAACAACCCCTACATGCCAGCCGTTTGCCAGAGTCAACGCTTCTAGTAAACCTTCTTTAGGAGCAGTTACTGCATGTCCTTCCCTTAGAAGGATGCCTTCCTGGATATCAGTTTTTGGAGGTAAATGAATTGATTGCTCCCCAAAATAGACACCATAGAAATGCTCCGAATGTCCTCACTGTGAAATGTTCATTACACACCACAGTCCTCCCTAATCACTCCCTTTTCCACATTCCCCGATGTTTTTGTCTGACTTTAATACCACCACGTATTTGTTCATAAACCCTCTTCTTCCATTCGTTGTGAGGTAGCAATTCGAGATGATCTTTATCTCATGGCTCAGCCAAACTTAGGGCGCCATTGTTGCGAAGAAGGGCCGTCTGTTAAAATATTGCTTTTGGGAGTTAAATAAACCTGAGTTTGAATATCAACTTACCACTGCTGAGTTGGGTGGCTTTGGGTCATTTACTCATCTTTCTAAACCTCATTTTCTTCATGTCTAAAATGAGGCTAAGAGTTCCTATCATGGCACTTAAATGAGATCATCCACACTGGGTGTAAAGATTCAGTAATTATTAACCATTATCAATCTATTGAAGGCAATTCCATTTCCACTAAGATGTTTTTCTCTAACAAAGGGAAGTATGCTCTCCTATTCCAATTTATTCTATTATTTACTTTAAAATTATTACAGAGTTTCTACTACACCTTAAGAATTTTGTTTTGTTCTAAAGACTTTAAAAAAGTCTAGCTCTAAGAAACGGATTCTAGCTTTTACAGTTCTAGAAAAACTAAATCTAACTCTAAACCTAACCTTAAGTTTAAAAAAAAAAAAATGTCAGGCTTAAGTCTTCAGCTGTTTGTTTTCTTCCCCTCGGTGAGTTTAAACAAGACATTTATGCCTCAAACCCATGCACCCCTTCCCCCAGGTCTTACAAGGCTCAGTCCAGGTAGCCCAAGGGGAATTAGACCCTGTTTTTCAGGCCAAGGAATTGCAAATTCCTGGAAGGACTTTATTCAGCTCAGTGCAGAAGCGGTGCCCCACCCCCCCCTCCCCCCCCCCCCCCCCCCCCCCACCAAAGATCTGTTCTTGCTAATCAGCAGCCTGACCTGACTGGGGACAAGGCTTTCCGAGAAATTTCTTTCTTCCTGAACTAAGGTAGACTGGTTTTGCATGAGCCACTCAATTTATTCTGTCTTGGGATGCATTTTCTGGCTGGACTAAAGGTGAAAGGCAAGATTTAGATTGTTAATTAGGTTCTCCTGACATAGCACAACACAAAATCTAGAGACGGTGCACGGTGTAAAATATAACAAGTCAGCCATTTAGTCACTGTTTACCAGGTACGTAAAAGGAGTAGATAGAGATAGATAAAGGTAAAAGACTCAAGACTTACCAGATGTTATACAGGATTAGTGTAATCTGCGAGTGGTTTATTAAAATAAATTGCTTCACGCTCTCTAATTCAAACCTGAAATTGAAATTTGAATTAAACCCGATACCTGGTCTCTCTACTTGATTTTTTTCCCTCAAGCTTCCCCCCACCCACTCTTTTAAAAAAATATAGTAAGTAATATATTAAGTTCAATGTTAATCAAACTATGGTGGAAAAAATACATACTCCCTTTTATTCAGTAGGAAATAAACCTAGTACAAAATATTAATTCAGGGAAAGGTTAATACAGCCATGGCTGAAGCTTAGCTGCCTTTGTCATGTGTGTAAATGCATGTGCACACACGTGTACCCACATACACATGTGTTTGTGCACACACACACAGAACCATACGGCTCATTGTTGTTATGTATACATAAATTGTACCTATTAGGGTACACATCACAAATTATAAAATACATAGAAGAACCTGCAGGGAAAATGTTCAATTATATCTTTCTCCCTGACCTGTTTCCTGTTTTGTTTTTCACTTCAGCTATCTCTGCCCTTCAACGAATACCCTATCCCTGGTTATAGGCTTAATAATTGTATTTTGCCTGGATTTTTTCTTTTATTGTCCTGTGTCTGCCAAACAGAGAATACAACATCCTGGACTTGATAATGATTGGAGGATAAGAAAAGACAAGCACCATCAGAAATCAGCATCACTGAAATGACACCTGCCAGGGAATAAATCACAGAGTTCAGGTAGATTTAATCCTGTCCATCAATGAAGTTCTAGGACTTACCGTACTGCCCTACAAATGATAGACAGGGATTGAAAGTTTGCTGCTACAAACTTTAAACATCTGATATGTAAAATCTAGGAACATGGTTATATAAGTTTATATAAGAGAAATTTATGTTAAGAATGGAAGCCATGTGCATATGTGTTCATATGTATTTCACACAGGAAGAAGAGTATAGTTTTGGAGTGTTTTTAGAAATTTTTGGTTGCCATTGCTCCATTATATTGGATTGGTAAGGAGTTTAGAACCTTCCCTTTATTTTTGTAAAACTATTCTAATACAAGAAGGAGAAGTTCAATGCTAAACTTTAAGTGATATGTCTTTAACATATGCTCAAAGGTAAAAGATACATGACTTCAAAAAAAAAACAACAAAATTTCTTACTGATAGCAGAACTCTGTGGCAGAAATTGTTCTTTGAGTCCTTTTGTCCATCAGAAAATACCATTCTTCCAGATGAATTTGGCAAGTGGCTTCTCTGGTGTACCATCAAGGGATAGCCATTGTCTGGAGCCCTGTTGTACCCATTGTAGAATTCTGTCTGTGCTCAAAAGTGATGGCTTAGAACGCCCTGTGCTTGTATCTTTGCCTGTAATTGGTACCATCCTGATCAGTGGAAAGTTCTCTTTGAGAACAGTTTATCATTCTTGAGTTCACTTGTAAAATATTTTGAAATTGTCTGAGTTTTTGATAGTAAAATATAGTATTGTTCTTAAATGCACACACGCACACACACAACACCTCACATTTTTTCCAAACAAACAAATGAAGGAAATCCTAGAGTACGATCCGTTTTCTTTTCCAGCATGCTTCTACATTCCTGCTGTAGCCTCATTAGGGCACATCATATAAACTGAAGAATGTACAAGTGAAAATCACCATATGCTATTCATTCATAATCCGCTCCCTGTTTCCTGGGCTCAAGCATTGACTCCATCCTTCTGAAGTCAGTGAGACACTACGAGTCCAGAACTCAGAGATGTCCTCCTTGCTGGGTAATTCACAGGCACCTGCCTGTGTTTAACCACAAGTAATCTTCCATTCAACAAAAGTGCAGGGGGAGACTGCCTCACTGGGGTCAACAGAGAAGTGCATGTTCTGAGACACAAGCGAGGAACATGTTTGAAAATTCTTTATAGGAAGGAGAGGGATATTTTATTGCATAATCTGCTACCAACAATATATGATGCCACGTAATTTCACATATATAACCTCATATAAGCCACACACTCGAGAAGCTAGATTGTTATGGATGCAGTTTTTATAGATGAAGAAAAGGCAGTATCATTGTCCATTTATTTATCGAGCACTTTACACCCTGTCATAATTGATGATCTTCCCAAGAACTGTCTGAAATAGGTATTACTATTGTCGCATTTTACAAAAAAGGAATCTGCCCTCTCCCTCTGCCTCTTCCCCTCTGCCTGTGTGTGCACGCTCTGTCTCAGTTATATAAATAAATAAATCTGAATACGCAAAAATAACTTGCCTAAGGGCCAAAAGTAGTATTATCAACACACACAGTCTTATTTTTCTACTTAGGGGGCCACCAGGATAGGAAACTTCTGTAACTGCCCCAGGGGAACAAAGTTGAAGGCAAGGTAGAATGAAACATTCGAAAATTCTACCCTTCTACCCAGTTACGTTCTCTTTGAACCATAATCAAGGTTTACAAGAACTATTCCTCTGAAAGCAGACAACAGCTATTCTCAAATGTGCTTTAAATGAGACAACCTAGATGGAAGCCATCAAGCCAATGGTGGAAAATCCACAGTATTCCAAGTCAAGTTCAAAATGGCTTGGGCACTGCTTTTAAAAATTTCACATGACAGCCTTGCTTCTTTGTGGAACAATTTAAAGCACATGGTGCATGTAAATTAGTTAGTTTAACTCGTGAGAGTTGCTATTACTTTTCATTATTACTTTTCAAGCTTTTTAACTGTTTTACAGCAAGTTCAATTGTGTCTCCCTCAATTCCAATTTCTTCAGAAATGTCTTCTTTTGGAGATTTCAAAATCCCTTTCCCAGTCGCAAATCCCTTTTATTTCATGCCCTTTCCTCCCTCCTGAGTATTTCCTTCTCTTTCTTCAGCCATCAATGCAGTCGCCATGTTGTGGTGTTAGTTCATGTGGTTTCCACCACGGAAGTGTAAATGCTTCTTAATCAAGCTTCATTTCCCTTAAATAAGCAATTTTTGTGTTTTCCAATGAAACATGATTTTTTTGGATTATTTCTGAAAACCTGGCAAAATTCCAAGGATTGAATACGTGACATTTAACTGAAATTAACATTCAAAAATTTTTATTGCAAAATGAATACATCCTCATTTAAAAAACTCAAGACATGAAGAAATACGTGGATACAAAGTTAAAAATAACCACTAATTCTACCATATATTGTTAACCTTTTAGAACAGAAGTACAGTGATATAGATAAAAATAGAAATTGAGATAAGATTCATATAAATGTGTAAAATTAAGATCATACCGCATATGAAGTCATTTGTTACATTTTAAGTTATATATTAAGAACAAAGTCTAATTAAGTGACAATTAAGACTATATAATATTCCACTACAAAACCCTAATTTATTTAACCATTGCACTCTTGTTCAGTATGTACATTATGTGCTTTTTACTATACTAAACAATGCTGCAGTAAACACATTTGTACATAATCTTTGATTACAATAACATTTCCAGAAGTGGAATTTATATACTTTTTTTTTTTTTCCATCAACATTTGCCTTACCTAGTCTTAGGGGATGGATCTCACTTACAGAGAACAATACAGATGTGGTTTCCATCCCTAATATACCTCCAGTCCCATAAGAAATACAAACCCCCAGCCCATCCCGCAGAGATATTAATGTGTTCATTTATTCAACAATTACACATCACGTTGCTTTTACATGCTCTTTTTACATGGTGGGGGACACAAAGATGAAGAAGAGAAACAAGACACGCATTATGAAAGTACGCCAATAATAACCAAGTAAAGAAAATAATAAGCAGGTTAAATTCAGACACTGATGAGCATTACAAAGAAGGTATATCAGAATCAATGACAAAGAAAGTGAACTGGCCATTAAATCTCCTTTAAGAAGTGATATTTGGATTCAGGTGCAAATGTCAAAAACAGGTGAGCCTGTAAAACTTTGAGAAGGAAATTATAGGCATAGACAGTGTCATTAGGCAGAAGTACATTAGAAGGAAGACTATATCTGGAGTGGGTAGAGCCCAGGGAAAATGGCGCCCGTGGGCAGTCATGAGTGAGCAGGACCAGATGATGAAGGGTTCCACAGTGATGGCAGCTGTTGGCTGAAAGCCATCATTCTAGTTTTACATGTGTATAATCTCAACGTTTCCTGAAGGAATGTTTCATCAAAGCTTCGGGGTATCACATCTTCCTGCTGGATCATTCTCTTTTATAATTGTCAAATGCAATGCAGCTCTTTATCTAAACTCTGTTTGCCTTATCTTCCATTTACTGTCAGCATTTCTGTGTCATTATAGATGTTTTATGATCAAAACAGGCTAGACTTTTTAAACTTAATGTTTTTTTCTTTTATAACAGGAAAATTCAGTCATCTATTTATTTTGATTCTACATATTATGTTTTTCTACTTGTATACTATTATTTACTATTTATTATAATATTATTTATTCACTATTTATTTAATACTGTTTATTTTCCCTTCTTTATTTTAGCTACTATTAGTTACAGTTATTTTTACTCTTCCCCCCATCTATTTATTTGAAATTACATATATTCTCTTAATAGTTAACTTAAATTTTTAGTATGTATACTTTTTTAGAAAAAAATTTATTTATTCATTCAACACAGAAAGAGAGAGAGCACTAGCAGGGGGAGTGACAGGGAGAGGGAGAAGCAGGCTCCACTGAGCAGAGAGCCAGATGGGGGGGCTCCATCCCAGGACCTTGGGATCATGACCTGAGCTGAAGGCAGATGCTTAACTGACTGAGCCACCCAGGTGCTCCTTAGTATGTATAGTTGACCAAAAAGTAAAAACAAATATAAAGAATAAATGTAGCTCCCTTCTCCTTTTAATTTCATATTTCATGCTACTGTTATCTGTTTGTTTTTTTAAGTAGGCTCCATGCCCAGTATGGAGCCCAACACAGGGCTTGAACTCACAACCCTGACATCAAGACCTGAACTGAGATCAAGAGTTGGACACTTAAACAACTGACCCCCCAGGCATCCCCATGCTACTGTTGTCTATTATTTTATTTCTCTCTTCTTTTGAAAACACTCTAAATTTAATTTTTAATACTATTATTATTTTGACAGTTAGTGCTATTACACCTACCCATTTGTTTCCCTGTTTCTTTGCTTCTCTACTTCAGTCCTTATTTCTGAGTTCAAATTCTTTTTTTTTTTTAATCAGTCATTATTTGCTTTCTTCAGTGAGCATTTATGTTTGGCGAACTCCATGTTTTGCAAAGACGAATTAATTTCATCTTTATTCATGTGTGATATTTCAGTTGGATACAGAATCCTTGGCCATTTGAGGATAGTTTCACTATTTTCTTGCTTCATTTACTGCATCTGGCCTCATTTCTTGAAGGACATTTCAGCTAGTTGTGGAATTCTCAGCCACCTGGAGAGTCTTCTATCTCATCACTTTCTACGCCATCTTGTTTCTGTCCAGATGTCTGTCAGTCTAGTTGTTCATCTTTTATAGATTAACTATCTTTTCTCTCTGTTTTCAGAAATTTCCTCTTGCATTTGGAACCAAGCAATCTTACCCTCATGCCTGAAACTATGAATTTCTTTTTAATTTTCTTGTGGGATCACAATATGTTTCTTCAGCCTGACAAGTCCTGTTATTCGTTTGTTCCAGATAATTATCACTATTTATTTAAATGTTGTGTTATCCCCATTTGCTGTACCATCTCCTTTAGGAATGATTATTAAATTTATGTTTGATATTCATGTTCTGTTCTGTGTGATTAACAGTTATTTTACACTTTTATTTCCTGTGGTATCTTTGTGCTGCGTCTGAGTGATTTCCTCCGATCATACAATTCACTCAGGATTCACTCTGCAGCTGTGTGTCTACATTATCCCCTTCACCATCAGTGATGCTTTTAATATCTAAATGCCCTGATTGTTTTGTGAACTTCTTCTACTCTTCTTTCACAACGGCTTATTCTTTCCTTGTGATTTATGTTCCTCTTAAGTTTGTTTGTTTGTTTGTTTGTTTGTTTTTTGCATTTCATCCCCTGAGAGTCATACTTCAATCCCTTTGGAATTGGACTGCTGACTCAGAGTCTTGAAGAAACATTCCATTGGGTGTGTTTTAATATCTGATTATGAACTCATCTTCAGTAAGAATTGCATTTCTGTGAGACTCTAGTTGCCCCAGGAATGAAAATATTCCCCCAGAGTGGCTTCACATTGTTTATTAGGTTGAACCAGTTGGAACTGCCACTGTTGTAGGCTATTACTTCTAAAAATAACAATAATTTCAAGTGGCTCAACCTAAAAACAAAAACAAAAACAAAATAAACTGAAAACTTGACAATCATAATGAGTTTTTTTTTTTGAGAAAATACATTTGCTAAAAATTGTTAGATAATGTGAAAAAAGTTTCTGAAGAAATAGAAAAGTGAACAACATAAAATAAGCTTGAGCAAAAACAAAAATCAGAGAAAAGAGATCACTCTTAAATATCCATGAAATAGTAATGAGAAATACGTGAGGCCACAACGTGTATAAAATAATTATAACCCCGAGTATATATCATGTGCCCATGTTTTCCTATCTTAATGCAATAAAAATAGAAATCAATAATTAAAAGCCAAGAAGGCATATACTTTTTGACTTTAAAAACCCATCTGTATGAAGGAGAAGTGAGTTGGGGGAAATCGGAGTGGGAGACAAACCATGAAAGACTGTGGACTCTGAGGGTTTTCGGGAGGTGGGGGTTGAGCCTGGTGGTAGGTATTGTGGAGGACACATATTGCATGGAGCACTGGGTGTGGTGCATAAACAATGAATTTTGGAACACTGAAAAAAATAAAATTAAAAAGGCACAATAAGGGCATATAGAAAATATTAGAAAGCATGGAAAATATAAGATAACAAAAACACTACATCAAAACTTAGGAGACATATGTCAGTTGGTAGTTAGAGGAAATGTTATAGCCTTAAATATCTAAAATAGTTTTAAATATTTGGTAGAGAATAGAGATGGAAAATTAAGAAGCTAAACACTCAGTGTACGTTCGATGAGGACAGTACCAAATAGGAAAATAATTTACCAATCTCATGTATAAACATGGATACAAAATGCATCAGCATGGCCTAATTATATTTATCCCAGAAATTTAAGGATCATTTGACAAGAAAATATTAGTAAATGGTTTCATATTAAGAAAGTGAAGCTAAAATCTAGGTGATGTCCTCAATGGGTGTAAAAACTATTTGATAAAATTCAGTACTTTTTCATAAAGAAAAAAGAGAGAGAAAGAAAGAAAACCTGTACTCTAGGCTAGCAGGTAATCTTTTTCACCTGAAAAATAGCCTTTACCAAAAATCTACAAATACCATTTCCTAAAATTTAAGAACAAGTCAGGAAGGCACTCTATCATGATCAGAACAGGAATAGAGATTTTAAAAACATGAATATTGGCCAGGAAGAAATAAATTATTTCAAGATGATATCTTTTGTCAGAGAAAATCCAAGAAGAACCACAAATCATGGCATCTCCACCAAAAGAAAATAATACACTGTTTTTACTGAAGGAATGAAGGTAAGAGATAAACACAGATGGGTAAACACGACACAGATAAACACAGCGCAGAGGAATTTCAAAGGCATTATTCTAAGGAATTGTGGCCAAACATGATTCCATTGATATGAAATTCTAGAAAAGACAAAACTACAGTTACCCTGTTTGTAAGGTGCCAGTATTCAGGAGATGGGATGATCCAGAAAGGTATGCATACAAACCATTCAGAAGAAATGTACTCCCATAAAATCTGTGTAAGACATGATATCAATTTGCTTCACTCCTACTGCAATTATCATGGTTCTTTAAAAGGGGGGAATAGTCGAGTATAATCTTATATATTAATGACTATTCTGTAAATGAATTTTTCTTAACACATTTATGTTTGTAAATATTAAGAAAAATGTCTTACAGAAGATAACTCTAGAATTAGAGACTTTTTAACAAGTGATGCATTCTTAAATTATCAGATTTATCTCATAAAAATAAGATTCTTAATTATATTAATTTGAAACTAATATTCTAAGTCCTATGATTTACGCTGAAGTTACCCTCTGATTTCTATGTACATGAAGTACTTAACAAAGCACTTTCTCAGCTATAAAACCTTAGTAAGTTTCTGACATCACCACCCTCTCTTTTAACCAAGCTCGCAGTGCATCGGTTGTGTTCAGTTCTTTCTTACCCAACAATCAGTACTGTTCAATGAGCATTAAGTGCCAACCAAATGCCAGACCTGAGCTCGGCTCTGGAGATACAAAGACAAGTCAGATCCCTTTCCTGCCCTGGAAAAGCTCACACCTGTTGCGTGTCTGCCTGGTATCTTACTGACTCTACATTTCTTTTGATTTTAACCTCTGTTGACCATTTGCAGTCGTCTGAATTCAGCCCAACCAATCTCAGCCCTCTTCTGCCTTCTCTTGATCTCTCTCTTCTTTGCTTTATTCCCATATTCTCCCCAAAGCCTTCACTTCAGAGTCAAAGTGACCTTTGTAAAGGCCAATTCTGACTTATCATTCCCCTGCTAAAAATACTTCAGTTGGAGACTCCCAACAAAGAAAAGAGGGTGTGCTAAAACCTTGCCTATTTCCCCAGCCCCCAACCCTAATAAAATGAAGAATCAACAGTAAAACAAGGGACGAACATTTTCTCTTTGATAATAATGGGAAATGGAACCTTTATTCTCAGACTATTAAAAATTTCTGCTAAAAGCAGTAAAATTTATACCAAATTTAGTGAGGGATGCTAAAAACTGGAACAAACCTTTCCAGCCTTTCAGCAGGGTCTGAGTTCCCTGAAATGCACCTCAAGACACTCAGCAATAGGATTTTCTCTTAATGAAGTGTGGGAGCTCACACAGGAGAAGGAAATACTGAACAACCAGACTTCGGGAAATAGAGGCTAGAGGAAGCTCTGAGATTCGGGCAGCAAAATCCACGCGGTCACTGCTGAGACCTGGGAGCCCCAAGCACCACTGGCCTGTGTTCCCCTCTATTCAAGAAGCGAGAGGGAGAAATGGGTGAAGGGGATTAAGAGTCCACTTACCCCAATGAGCACCGAATGCTTCTTGGAACTGTCGAACCACTATATTGGACACCTGAAAGTCATGTAACACTGTATGGTAACTATACCAGAATTTTTTTTTTTTTTTTTAAGCTCAGTCGCAGGTGCAGCCCCACATGTACATATCTTATGAGGGATTGTCTCAGGTGGTGCACTCTGGGCGAAAAGAAAAAAGGGAAAGTGGGAGGAAGCCCCCGCCATGGGGTGCCGTCTGATAAACCAGGTGGCACGTGAGATGGGGCTGCTGTGTAAACGCATTGACACACCATCCTCATTTCCTTGGAGTCTCGGATTACTAGGCAGCCGAAGCCCCTTGGGTGAGTCAGAAAGAAAGACAAAGAGAATGAGTTTTGCAGTGTTCCACCAGAGACGGGTGGATGCCAGTCATCGCTAACACGCAAAGGTTGGGGAGGCTTTACAGATCACCCCAGTTTCCAGACTTGTCCAGCTGTCCAGTCAAAGATGAGACCAGGACCTGGCATCAGGGATGACCCAGTTTGGTTGGAGATAGTCTGAGATGACAAATCCAAACAAAAGGACCTCCTGCCCTGCATCTGTCGTCCCTCTCCACACTTCAGAAGAAGGATAGCGGTCTCATTCACCAACAAGCCAAAGAAGAAAAGCTTCCACAAAGGGTCTGTGAGTAGACAACACAAAGAGTTTAAAAGAGGAAGAAAATCAACAAAGGGACAAAGAAGAAAAATTCTCAAAAATAATTCTCTGTACATTCAGAAAGTCATGAAAAGATGCAGTCTTTGGAGAACAGTTGAAAAGAGTTGCAAGAAATCCAAGAATAGAGAAGACACTAGGAAGGATATAAAGTGGGTTAGAGCCCTCAGCAAAGTAAATTAAAAATAGTGAAAAATCCTTCCACAAATGGAACTATCTTATAAGCACTCAGGAGTCTAGTATTTGTAGTTGAAAAAGCCTGGAACAACTTCAGGAAATAATAGACGTGGATAAAGTAACAAAGAAATGGAAGCAATTAGAAAGGGAAAATAATGGAATACGTGTATGACATATATATTTGGCATATTTACTAGTATATAAATAATAGTATACACAAGTGTATATGCCAAATACTGAATCAAACAGATCTTCCTAAAATGACAAATAAAGACAAGACATATGTAAAAAAGTTCGCTGAAATAAAGGAAGACGTGGGTCTTAGCTCAGGTTCTCTGCCAAGATGAGTTGACATGTGCAAGAGTTAACGACACCATGTTCCTAAATATTGGTGGAGAGCGTGGAGTAAACAACAGAGGTCATCACAAAGAAATTGCATGACAAGGATCCTGGAAGAACAGAGACGCGGCAGAGAGCACGCTACAACCACCCAGAGGAGCAAACTCACAAACAAGGCAATCAGTTCTGAGTCCGAAGTCTGAGAAGAGCAGGCCTGCAGTCCCTGTAGCCCACACAACTGACCTGAGCAGCAAATGGATTGGTGACACGGGCTCACAGAAAAAAATGCCCAAAATGCCAGTAAGGGCTCTGAGAGGAGGGTGGCGCGGACACGTGTGAGGAACAGAGGGAGTAGTTAAGAGAACTCGGTCTTCAAACTCCAGAGTAGGAAGAAAATCTGTAACGTCTGAACTCAAAAAATCAACAAATGTCAGCTTAAAAAATATAATAAAATAAAACTTTTATTTAGGGTTATGGCGGCAAATCTCAGAAGAATAACCCTGAAGACTGTGACTCCCTCTGGGGATCCAGATAGTACCGCCTTTATTATGATATCATCTTTGTTTCGACAGAACTTCAAATCCCACCCCCCACCAAGTGACTGGGGTTGAGGGGAGCAGACTGGATAGAAGAGAATCCTGGCGCATTTCTTCTCTGAGTGTGTAGTCAAAGTCATGGATCACTTGTAATTTTGAAAATTTTTAAATACAAAACTCAAAAGAAAGCAAGCACTAGATGCTTATTGCTTTCAAAATAATCCCTAGGCTTTTCTGGGACGAGGGTTAGTACTTCATACTCTGGCCTCGCCTGTCAATGCGCCTTTACTTCCTCAAAAAGCCCTCTGCCAGGGCCACCTGGGTGGCTCAGTGGGTTAAAGCCTCTGCCTTTGGCTCAGGTCATGGTCCCAGGGTCCTGGGATCCAGCCCTGCATCGGGCTCTCTGCTCAGTGGGGAGCCTTCTTCCTCCTCTCTTTCTCTCTCTGCTGCCTCTCCACCTACTTCAGATCTCTGTCTGTCAAATAAATAAATAAAATCTTAAAAAAAAAAAAAACCCTCTGCCAGGGATGTAGCTGTCTCACATGGAAACACATTTTCATTTCTACCCTCTTTTTATGCTATTGCTTCTATCACTATGTTTTCCCCATCTCTACTTGGGATTTTGCTCCAAGTCCTTTGAGGTCTAGACAAAAGTGAATTAATCTTTTTTTCTCCATATAGATCTTTACTTGCTCACTAGATTGCCAGTGTAGACAGTATTTTCGCCTTCCACTACCTACTTTGCATAGTGCCTTACAAAGGTTTGCAAAACTGAAGTGATCCCAAAAAAGCAGCATATTTTGGGGAAGAAATTTGGGTTTTGTTACACTGCCATTCTTACAACAGTGGTGCCTTGGGATAATAGAAATTGTGCCATGGAGAGAAGAAGTATCCCAGGGTATTTTGTCCCTAATCTGTAAGATGACAACAAAAAAATAGCATTGGTGCTGAAACGTGGAAGTTGCTTTAACAGTAACAATAGGATGGGTTGTGTGTGTGTGTTGTTGTACTCCACATGTTTGTTGCACGCACACACGCTTCTGTGCCACTGTGTCGGTTCATTTGGCTTCACACTCAGAAGGCTCTTCATTGGTTTTCTTCTTGGTGAATGATACTAAGGCCTGTAGTGTTCTTCAAACTGGGACTCAACCTGTTCTGTCCTGTGAATTTAATCTGAATTTGATGATAACATCCTGTTTACTGTACTATTACTAGAAAAAGAAAATGTCTTAATGTGAATTTTATCAACTGTTGTATAATTGCATAAATAATAGGACATGAAAATGTGGACATACCCTTATATTTGAAGAAAACAAAAATATATAATATATATAATCATTTCAGAATACATGTAATTCTGACATCATGATTAGGATTTAAGATTATGTTTCATAACTAGGAATTAAGAAGTCTGGGTGGGCACAGTCTCCCTTTACACACAGCACAGAACAGTGAACAACCGACATCTTGGGCTACAGATGAGATCTTATTTACTGTGCAGTCGAATCCATGGTAGGGGCAGATAGTACAGAAGAATGAGATTTTAAATGAAAACCACACGATCATGTTTTGGATTGCCAAAAGTGTACAGGATTGGAAATGTTCTGTGCTTCTGGTCGACTTATTTTTCAACGGACACAGAGATGTGGATATTTGGGGGCTATCTACTGTAGAGCCACCTGTGGTAACTATGGGATTTCTTAGCCTGGTGAGGTCTCCACTGACTTCTCTGTTCACTGAGGGGCAGGTGGCCACTTGTTAGAAAGATTATGGCGTCCGCTGTGTCTTTGCAATGCCTGCAAACACTTTCAGCGACCGAGAGAAAAGACTTTGAAAATAGTTTCCAAATTCCAACTGATCATCTGTTTGTCTTCCTGAGACTGTTCAGAGGAAAATGTCAGAAGGTCATTTTCCTTGACAAATAATTTGTACTCTTATATGTGAAATTTTTTTCTTTAGTACTATAAAAATAAGTTTTTTTTTTTTTTTTTTTTTACAAAGGAAGACTGAAACATATAGAACTTTTAGTTGATAAGCTTGACGGTTTCATGTTTTCTCCTGTGACAGTTCCTTAGATTTCTTGAAAAAAATACATATATATACCCTTGGTCGTGTATCTAACGGTACAGTGCCTCTTTTCCAACTTCTTGGCATAAGACGGCCATATGAGCTGAAGTGAGGGTATATGTGTCCCTAAAGAGTCTGAGGAAAACCCAAATCAACCCAAAAAAGGGCAAAATATCTTTAAAATCTTATTTTAGAAAGTTATAATTAATCCCTAGCCTCCCCACCCCCAGCTCTGCTTATATGCATTTTAGACTAAATATATCCAGTCTCAGTGCTAAACGTGCTTCTTAGGGTATCCATTACCTTTGTTCTAGTTCATTTTTTCAAGTTAATGGATGCTTAGCATCTATAAGACTGTTTCTGAATAAATTCCTGAGTATTGGACACCTCTAAGATATTTTGAAATCCTCCAATGATACAGCCTTCCTGGAACCACTAACGGAACGTGGGTTAAACTGGAACCCTCAAGTCTCAAGAAAAATCTGTATTTTTGTCTGGCTCTTCTATTTTTTCCACTCCAAAGTGCTAACAGTCTTTAAGAATAAATTAAGGTAATCTGGCCTCTCCTGGGTTGAACTAAGTGCCCTGAAATTCTCTTCACAACACAGGTGAAGCACCCAACAAGGTAGCAGAACCTCACACTACCATGTGTATGCCAATAGCAGCTGAATCCAGAAATTTCCTAAACTCTCCCCTCACTCACCCGAACAATGGTACAGCTCAGACACACAGTAATGACTGATTCCCTACCAAGTGTAGTCACAACTTGCCAGCATAAATGGGCTCCTTGTAATGAGAAGAAGGTAGAGGGCTCAGGTCCAGGTACACTGTTTAGAGGAATAGAGGGGTAAAATGGAAGTTTCCACTGTTACGCAACAAATAAAAATTAAGGAGAGATGGAGATTCCAACATTAAAGTAATGTTAAGCATATGATCCATTTAAACTTGGCACTTAAACAGTGAGTAAAGCTATCCAAGGGGTCCTATCTGATCATTTGGAACACTGGCAAAAGTGGTTGGCATAAAACAATATGTGGTAGTGCTGTCATCATGTGTAAATTGTGATCGTAATGCCTCCTAAACATACCCACGTCAGTAACAGAATCACTACCAGGTAATGAAGGCAGACTGCCTAATCAGAAGTAGTTATCTCATTTTCTTCCTAATATGTCCCAATTTGTAAATTAGGAGCATAAAAAATTGGTTCTGCTTCCCTGTGTTTTCACTTTTAGCAAGGCTACCTCATGAAACAATGGAAATGTTTTCTTATGGATAACTGAAGTGCAGAAGTAATGTGACTCATTATAATACAATACAGTGCATTGCTTCAACTCATTTCAACAAGGGTAAAATGCTTTTAACAAGCATTTCCAATAAACACTTTCTTAAAACATGAGAGTAGTAATATATATTATAGTTCTTTACAGATAAATGATGTTTTTCTATTTTTTTTGTAATATCTGTCAAACAAAAATCAAGAACATATATTTGGTTTACAAACATGATCATAAAGGTCCAAGTATATATGACAGTTGTGAACAATGAAGGTGGTATAATTTTTGCTTTTCATATTCCAAATGTTTTCATTCACTAGAGTGATTCATACTTATCATAGGCTTTATGTAGCTTTTTAAATATTTGTCAGAAACTATATATATATATATATATATACATATATATATATATATATGAAATCTAGTTTTACAAGGAAACTGTGTATCTTATAGGACACTTCTTTTAATTTTCTTTTGTTCCATTTTGATCTTTCCATCCTAAAAATGCATATGTTACATTGGTACAGCTTCATAAATTTTTACAAATAACATTCTAAACAGTGGTTAGATAACCATTATATTTGCTCAGGGGTGTGTTTATGTGTGTCTGTGTCTGTGCGTATGTGTGTATGTGTGATATAACTAGATTCAAAAACAAAGAAAAACTTAATTATTATCTTTATATCTTTTAATAACCAAACACAAGATAAATTTTGACTTGTTGCCAGTTTTAACTGTACACCAGTTTTTATTTTATTTGCCATTTGTTTTGTGATGACATAAATAAATGGGAAAGTATACCATGTTCATAGAGTGAGAGGACTTAATGTTATTTAAAATATCCATACTACTGAAAGCAAATTATAGAGTCAATGTAATCCCTATGAAAATACCAATGGAATTTTTTACAGAACTATACCAGATAATCCTAAAATTTTTGTGGAGCCACAGAAGATCCCAAAGAGCCAGAGCAATCATGACAAAGAAGAGTAAAGCTGATGGTAGCACACTCCCAGACTTCAAACTCTACTACACAACAATATGGTACTGACACAAAAACAGACAAATACTGGCACCAAAACTGGAACAAATTCTAGACAATGGAACAGAATAGAGTGCCTGGAAATAAACCCATGCTTACACAGTCAATTAATCCACAACAAAGGAGGCAAGAATATACAATGTGGAAGACAGTTTCTTCAATAAATGAAGTTGAGAAAATTGGACAGTTAAATGCAAAAGAAAGAAACTGGACAACTTTTTTATACCATATACAAAAATAAACTCAAAATGGATTAAAGAGTTGAATATAAGACCCAAAACTGTAAAACTCCTAGAAGAAAACATAGGTGGTAAGCTCTTGGACACTAGTCTTCATATTTTCTTGGCTGTGTCTCCTCAGGCAAGGAAAACAAAAGCAAAAATAAATAAATGGGACTGCATGAAACTAAAAAGCTTTTGTAAGTGAAAGAAATCATCAACAACAACAAAAAAGCAATCCACAGAATTGGAGAAGATGTCTGCAAATCATAATATCTAATAAGGGCTAACATCTGAAAATATATAAAGAACACATACAACTCAATGTCAAAAAAAAAAAAAGATTCAATTCAAAAATGGACAGAGGACCTGAATAGACATTTTTCCACAGAAGATATACAGATGGCCAAAACCATGTGAAAATGCTTTACATCACTAACCATCAGAGAAAGGCAAATCAAAACTGCAATGAGGTATCAGTTCACACCTGTCAAAATGGCTGTTACCAAAAAGACAACAAATAACAAATGTTGCTGAGGATGTGAAGAAATGGGTCCTTCTATTTTTTTAGGGAGAGAAAGAGAGGATGGGAGCAGAGGAAGAAGGAGAGAAAAAATCTTAAGCAGGCTCCACACCCAGCATGGAGTCTAATGCGGGGTTTGATCTCACAACCTTGAGATCATGACCTGAGCCGAAATCGAGAGACACTTAACCAACACTAACCCTGAAAAGGCAACATATAAGAACTGTTGATGGAAATGGTACATTGGTGCAGTCACAATGCAGAATAGTATGGAGGCTCCTCAAATTACTAAAAATAGAAATACAGTATGATCCAACAATTCCACTTCTAAGTATTCATCTGAAGAAAACAAAATACTAATTTAAAGATACCTTTGTACCCCTATATTCATTATGGCGTTATTTACAGTAGCCAAGATATGGAAGCAGCTTAAATCTCCATCAATAAACGAATGGATAAAGAAGACGTGAGATATGTATAGATGTAATGGTATATTATTCAGTCGTAAAAAAAAAATAAATAAATAAGGCATCTTGAAATTTGTGTCAACCTGGGTGGGCCCAGAGGGTATTATACTAAGTGAACTAAGCCAGAGAAAGACAAATACTCTATGACCTCACTTAGATGTGGAATCTAAAAGCAAAATAAGTGAACAAACAAAATAGAAATGCTTCATAAATACAAAGAACAAACACGAGTGCCAAACAGGAGGGGATGGGGGGATGGACAAAATAGATGAAAGGGCTTAAGAGGTACAATCCTCCTGTTATGAAATAAATAGGACATGAGGGTATCTCGAACAGCATAGGGAATATAGTCAATAGTATTATAACAGCTTTGTTTAGTGACAGATGCTGACTAGAGTCACTGTGGTGACCATTTCATGATGTATATAAATATAAACTAATACAATACAGTACATTAAGTATTCTTCAATAAAAATAAATAAATTACTGCCTCTATATTTTGTAACAACCCCACAAAAGAAAAGAACCCACTAGTTTAACTGTACACCTGTTTTCACTTTCTTTTATTTTTAAATATTTTTTATTGTGATATAAGATTGTGTGTGTAGTACGTGCATGCTGATCTGAAACACACGTATTGAGAAATGACGACCACCACAGCATTAGCTAACACCTTCATCAACTCGCTCAATTACCCTGTCGTTTCTGTGGTAAGAACATTTAAGGCTATTCTCTGAGCATCTTACAGGTAGACAACACAGCTTTCTTAACTACGATCACCATGTTGCATATTAGATCCCCCAAACTTATCCTTTCATATCTTTAAAAGATTTTATTTATTTATTTGACAGAGGAAGACACAGCAAGAGAGGGAACACAAGCAGGGGCAGAGGGAGGTGGAGAAGCACACTCCCTGCTGAGCAGGGAGCCCAATACGGGACTCGATCCAAGGACCCCGGGATCATGACCTCTGAGCCAAAGGCAAACACTTAACACTTAACTGAGCCACCCAGGTACCCCAAACTTATCCTCTTATAACAACACTTAGCTCAGGGATACCCGGGTGGCTCAGTTGGTGAAGCAACTGCCTTTGGCTCAGGTCATGATGCTGGAGAGCCAGGATCAAGTCCCATGTTGGGCTCCCTGCTTGGCGGGGAGTCTGTGTCTCCCAATGATCTCTCCCCTCTTGCACTTTCTCTCTCATTCTCTCTCTCTCTTAAATAAATAAATAAAACCTAAAAAATAAATTAACACCGTGTTAACCCTCCATCTGTTTGGTGCGGTAGGACAGGTAATGGACAGTAACAAAAAACACCTCATCAGAGTCGCCAAAAGTCACATTTCAAGAGAACTTCGTAATAACCCACTTGGCCAATATCTCTGTTAACAAAATTTATATCCACTTACTAGTCACGTTTAACCAGATTAAATGCATTAAAACTAGTTTTTTCCACATCTGTCTACGGCTAATCCCAAAGATGTCTGCTGAGGCTGTTTGAGCCTCAAGTGCAGAATAAATTGTTAGATCACTTTCCTTCTTAACTTGAATCCAGTATGTAGTCTGCTGCGACGGTCCCTTACACAAGTGGAAGCCCAGCCGGAGAGGCTGTGACGTGAGTCTGAGGAGGTGCTCCCCACGTTTAAGAGGCAAAGACTCTCCTGGTCTCCCATGACTTCTTGTGCTCATGGTGGAAAGAGCGCCAGGACTTTGCTTTTGTTATGAGGGCGGATTAACAAAATGGGTCCCTCAGAGCCGAGCAGAGTCCAGGCCACAACCCGAGTGTTCTGTTCTCTGTGATGACAGATGCTCTCAGAGGAGAGGTGCACCCTAATTCCCTTGAAGATACACCAGGCACCTCTGCAATTTAAGAATTTACTGTGTTTTTGAGAACCACATTATAAAATCTATAAAGTGCTTATTATTGATTGTGCTACCTAATTAAAGTGCACTCTATTTAAGAATGTTTTAAATTCCTTTAAAAAACAATATGGAGGTGGGGCACCTGGATGGCTCAGTTGATTAAGCGTCTGCCTTCGGCTCAGGTCATGATCCCAGGGTTCTGGGATTGAGGCCCACGTGGGGCTCCCTGCTTAGCAGGGTGTCTGCTTCTCCATCTCCCTCTGCCCCTTCCCCCGCTGCTTGTGCTCTCTTTTTCTCTCTCTCAAATAAATAAATCATTTTTTTAAAGATTTGATTTATTTATTTGACAGACAGAGATCACAAGTAGGCAGAGAGGCAGGCAGAGAAAGAGGGGGGGATGCAGGTTCCCCACTGAGAGGAGAGCCCGATGCGGGGCTTGATCCCAGGACCCTGAGATCATGACCTGAGCCGAAGGCAGAGGCTTAAACCACTGAGCCACCCAGGTGCCCCAATAAATAAAATCTTTAAGAAAAAACAATATGGGTGATATTTGGATCTTGCTTGTCTGTATTTAGCAATATGTGCGGCGATGCAGTCTTGCATTGCTTTTGTGAACCAGGTCCTGGTTTGCAAGAGACACCCCTCCCGCCCCATGGAGAATAAGAACACCCAGTCCTGGAAGCCTTATAATCACAGCATGTTACCTGCTCACTCAGGTAAGCAGGTTGTCCTTGATCATTTGGGTAAATAATCCTTCAGGAAAGCATAAAAAATGATACAAGTTAGAGAAAAACAAGAAGTAATAGCCTCCATTGAAATTCAGTATGACCTATTAAAAAAATAAATAAAAAGACTATAGGTCACTTGGATCCTACCCACTTTTCATACTAGCTGAGCCGCGTTTTGGGGTGGCCACCAAATGTGGCCAGTGCTATTGCATTGCAAATAGTCCCATCAAATATTAGCTCAGTTTCTGCAAAAGTGTCTATTTTCTGAGGTATTCTGGGTAAGCACTCTGTCCCTAGTACAGGCACGCGTTAGTGTCATTATGCAGAAAACGGAGGTCTGTTTTCAAATCCAGCAAAGTGTGGCGGTTTTCATCATCGTGGTTTTTCGGTTCTAAAATCCAGTGTTACTGTTCCTCTAAATGAAGTGCTTCTCAGGCTTCGGGTTTTCTGCAGGAGAAATCGTGACATCGTACATCACAGACCGGAACGTCTACTCTGAATTTCAGAACAGATAAGCCAAATAAGGGGAGTAACCTTTTACTCTCTCACTACATTCATCAGATCAATAGACACAGCGTCAAAGCGCCTTATTCAGGGTGTCGAGAAACCTGAGTTTTCATTCCAGTTCTGTCATTAACTGCTTTTGTAACCTTGGACAAGTTGCGTCCCTTCTCTGGACTGGAGATCTGTCTTGTAAAATACATACCAGAGGACAGCCAAGGTCAGCGAAGCCTCAGAACGCCCAGGCCTTCCGTTTACCTCCTTCCGATCACTTTTTACAGGGTTCCAGAAATCCTTCAGTCTCCTAAACCACGTGCAGGAGGCTATCAGGATGTTTCTGGAGCGCTAAGAATTTATGTTGACCTGTGAAATCTTGCAAAATTTAATAGTGACACACTGAAAGACAGGGTGACCCAACCCAGAGAAAGCAGAGATAAAGACAAAAAGCTTGGAGCAGCATCGCTTAAGGTGAGAACAAGGGCCACTTCCCGACGGTGCGTGTTGGCCGACCCGATGCTCGCAGGGCGCCCACGGTGTGCGAGGCCAAGAGCCAGGCCTCCCACGTCAGAAGTTCGTTCATTCCACAGACCGATTCCCTTCTCGACGGCACGTCTGGGAATCTTACCCATTGGCAGACGGGATAAGTAGACTGTCTCGCTGCCCGCCAAGCAAAGGTCTTTAATGAGAAGCTTTATCTGCTTTTAACCACCTCCTAACAAGTGGGGAAGAAGAGAGAAACCACTCTGTGTCTGCTCAGGCTTATTTTTCCTCCGAGGAATCACACTGGAAAGCCGGCCTCGGCCAGGGGAAGAGCTTAGCCAGCGATCTGTGAACTGCAATCATCCAGCGACCGAGGGCCTGGGGCGTTTTCTAGAAGAGTGAGCTTTCTGCCTGAGTGTTTCTTTCAGAGAAGAGAAATGAAATGTCACAGCAATTACCTGGGCCGTGGACAGTGTAGGGAAAGCTGGCTGTGGCCGGAGTCCCAGTGACCACATTAGGCAGAGATGAATGCCAACCACAGCTCTCGCTTCGAAGGGAGCCTAGAACAGGATGACAGGACGTGTGGAAGAATTCCCGAGAAAGGTCCTGGAAACACACGGAGGAGCTTGACTTCCTTTCCAGGAGTGCTGGGATCCACGTCCACCATTCCCGTCGTCCAAATTCTGCCACTGCACGTAAGGAAGAGCCGCTGCGGTGAATGTGTCTGTGAGGACCTTCCCCGAATGCCCTCCTTGCCCTTCCCCTCAGTGCTAATTAATCTCTTTTAATATTTGTGAGTCTAACCCGTGGATCTGGCAGAAAAGCCAGCAATCCCTGTGTTAGGCTTTCACGTCTATCCCAGCCTTCTCAGAACAGAAAACGACACCGTCGTTGATGGAAGTTGTCTGAGACTCTGACAAATGCTAACGCATGTGGCTTTAAAAGTCCAGTGCGACAACACGTGACACAAATCGATTTCAAAAGAGACCAATCTTGCTCCTGAAATAAAGTCTCTAGAAAGATTAGAGTCCCTGGCATGTTGTTGAAAGTCCCTATCATACATGAATTTAGACAGTGTGCACATCGGATTAAGGGCTAAATGCTTTTCCACAGAAGAAAAGCACAGTCAGAGCCCCGGACCATCGAGCCAGTGGCAAGACTCTGGGTCACAATGGCTTGTCCTTCTCATTGCCTTGTTTCTCGGTAGCCTGGAATATTGAAGCCATTTGATGGTGCATCACACCTCCGGAGGGTGATGTCCCAAGCAGAGAACAGTTCAGATGAAAAGCATCATGAGTCCATGTGGATTTTTTTTTAGTAAAATTCTTGGAAATGGCTCTTACCTGATGACCTGACTCAACTGGGCTATGGTGATTACTCTTTCCAGAAATTGCACCTGTTGATTCAGTAATCTCGTAGAGATTAATCTTGTATTTCCAATTCTTAATTTATCTCCCGGTAGACATAATTGCCCGTGTTTATCAGAAAAGATTCACAGCTGCACCAAACCTACCCCAAGGGACAGGTCTTCTCGCCCATTGAAAGGAGGAAGAAATACGATTTAAATAATAATTACCTGCTAGCATTATCCTGGTATAATTCTTCTAAGATTCCTTGAGAAAAGAATTATATCCTTTCTGTAAGAATGTAACCCCCCATCACTGTGGTCAGATAACGTTACTCACTGAACCCATACTGAGTGTGAGAAAAATAAACCCACAAGCCGGAAAGTGTGTATCATCGCTTTGCTTGTTTTAGCTTTTTGTTCCATGTACCCGAGAACTACTTACCACATGTCTCACTTATTGAGGTGACTCTTAAAGCTTTTTCATTTTCATTGGCGAAACCTAGAAAGTTGTCAGAATGTATCTTCATGTATTAACATCTTGAAATGCTATTACTCTTTAAAAAAAAAAAAACCTTCATACATTAAGGCAGAATGTAAACAAACAAAAGAGACTGGAATCCCCTAGTTTGTTAGTGCAAGGGGAAAAAAATTGCTCAAAAATTTTTTAAAAGATTTTTATTTATTTATTTACTTATTTGACAGAGAGAGAGATCACAAGCAAGCGGAGAGGCAGGCAGAGAGAGAGAGAGGAGGAAGCAGGCTCCCCGCTGAGCAGAGACCCTGATGGGGGCTCCATCCCAGGACCCTGGGATCATGACCTGAGCCGAAGGCAGAGGCTTTAACCCACTGAGCCACACAGGGGCCCCATCAAATTTTTTAATATACTGATTTTTGAAAGATTTTAATGAGCTAACTTTTGTTTATTTATGTACCCATTTATTGAGATATAATTGACATACAACATTACATTAGTTTCAGGTGTACAATATAATGATTTGGTATTTGTATATATTGTGTAATGATCACCACAATAACTCTAGTTAACATCCGTCACCACACATAGTTACAAATTTGTGTTTCTTGTGATGAGAACTTTTAAGATCTACTCTCCCAGCAACTTTCTTTTTTTTTTTTTAAGATTTTATTTATTTGCCAGAGAGAGAGAGAGAGAGAGAGAGAGAGCAAGCGAGCACACACAAGCAGGCAGAGAGGCAGCAAAGGCAGCGAGAGAAGCAGGTTCCTGCTGAGCAAGGAGCCCGATGCGGGACTCGGTCCCGACCCTGGGATCATGACCTGAGCTGAAGGCAGCGGCTTAACCCACTGAGTCACCCAGGCGTCCCAACTCCCAGCAACTTTCAAATACACAGTACAGTAGTAGTAACTGTAGTCACCACACAGTGCATTACGTCCCATGACTTACTTATTTTATAACTGGAATTTGGCATGTTTGGACCTCTTTCAAGCATTTTGCCCAATCTCCAATCACCAACCGGAAGAGTCTCTGAATGCATGAGTTCAGTTTTTAAAATTAGATCCACATATAAATGAAATCATATGGTAGTTGCCTTTCTCTGTCTCACTTATTTCACTTAGCATAACGCCTTCAAGGTCCATCCACATTGCATCAAATGGCAAGCTTTCTTCTTTTGATGGCTACATAATGTTTCCCTGTGTATGTCCATACCACATTTTCTTTATTCATTGATCAGTGGATGCGTAGGTTGCTTCCGTGTCTTGGCTGTTGTAAATAATAAATACGGAGATGCAGGTTGTTTTGTTTTGTTTTTTTTTTTT
This sequence comes from Enhydra lutris kenyoni, assembly GCF_002288905.1. Lineage (NCBI taxonomy): Eukaryota > Metazoa > Chordata > Mammalia > Carnivora > Mustelidae > Enhydra > Enhydra lutris. The sequence continues at coordinate 8,143,448 of NW_019154120.1, read as the reverse complement.
TGAGTTAGGGTTTTTGTTTCCTTCAGATAAATAGTCATGTGGAATTGCTGATCATGTGATAGTTTTATTGTTGATTTTTTGAGGAATTGCCATGCCAGTGTGGCTGCACCAGTTCACACTCCCAACAGTGCCCCTGAGTTCACTGTTAGTGCAAGTCTCTATAAATGGGTTGGTTATCTACTACTCTACTAAGACAATTGGATCACCAGCCCCCAGCTGGATGTCCTCTCTTCCTTTTTGAACTACCATAACATTTCTTTCTTTTCTTCTATGACACTGTTTTCTATCACTACAAATAGTATTACCCAGAGTGTATTCTCTAATAGTTAGGATGCAGTATCTTTTTATAGCCTCATAAGGCCCATCACTGTCTCGTATTCCTTTCTTCTTTTTGTTCACTCGTGCATCAAATATTTATTCCCACAGGCAGTAGTGAACCAGAATAGACAGCTGTGGCCCCCATGAAATTTTCCTTTTTAAATACGATGATTCTTGATTTAGATTTTCATCACAGTTTATACTCTGAAGTTTTATATGGATTCTTGTAATCAACCAGCTTGATTGACTTATTATTTTTGTTTTCCCATACAACTTATTTTTTATTGAGTTATAATCTATGTACAATAAAATGCCTAGATAGTAAGTTCAGATCCTTGAGGTCTGAAATTACACTCATATAGCCACTACCTAAAATAAGACACAGAACATTGCCATCACCTCATAAAGCTCACTTGTGTATCTTTCCAGTCAAATTCCGCCCCCCCAAACAATCACTTCTTGATATCTGTTATCACAAAATCTAAATGTTTAACTTGTTCTTCGAATTCTACAAATGCAGTCAGACACTGTGTGTGATTTTGTATCTAGACTCCAAAAACTGAAACAAGTATTTTGAAATAGGAATAATAATTTTTCTTTTATTTGTTTGAAATTAAACTTGAAATAATAAAGAGAAATCAATCCATGGCGCCATATTCTATTAAGATTACTAGACTTTAAAGAAAAAGAAAAAATCTTTTAGATATGTAAGCAGAAAAATAAAGCATATGACTTGCATGTAAAAAAATCATTAAATGTAAAAGTTGATTGTTTGACTTTTAGACAGCAATATATTATTCTAGAAAAAAATGAATTAGTGTTGTTGAGATACTGAAAGTAATAAATTATAAGCCAAATATTTTATACCCAGATAAACTGACAATCATTTATAAATGGCACAGATGTGTTCTAATTAGAAATTTCTGCTCAGTGAGAGACAATCAAAAGAAAACATTTACAAAAGATACATCTGATAAAGTAATGTTATCTAAATTAAAAAAGAGGAGCACCTGGGTGCTCAGTGGGTTAAGCTTCTGCCTTCGGCTCAGGTCATGATCTTAGGGTCATGGGATTGAGCCCCACATCAAACTCCTTGCTTAGCGGGGAGCCTGCTTCCCCCTCTCCCTCTGCCTGCCTCTCTGCCTACTTGTGATCTCTACCTCTCTGTCAAATAAATAAATAAAATCTTTAAAAAAATAAACTCGAAAAGAACTCTTAAAACTCAACAATAAGAAAAAAAAAAACTAGATTAAGAAATGATCCAAAGGTTTTCACAGACCTTCACTAAAGAAGGTATACGTGTGGCAAATAAGCCTGTGAAGATGCCCCATCTGATGTCATCAGAGAAATGCAAATTAGAAAACAAGGAGATGCTCCCACTCACCTGTTAGGATGCCAAACTCCAGAATCTCAACAACAGCCAATTCTGGTGTGAACATGAAATGACAAGAACTTTCATTCATTGCTGGTAGGAGTACAAAATGGCACAGCCACTTTGGAAAACAGTTTGGCAGTTTCTTTCAAAACTAAACATACTCCTACCATAGGATCCAGCAATTGTGCCCCAAGAGAAGTGAAAACTTATGTCCACACAAAAATCTGCACACAGATGTTTGTAGCAGGTTTATTTATGATGGACAAAACTTGAAGCAACCAGGATGCTCCCAGTGAGTGAATGGATGGATAAGCCAATGGCGGTGCATCCAGACAACGGAATGTTAGTCAGTGCTAAAGAGAAATGAACTACAAAGCCATGAAATAGATAGGAGAACCTCAAATGCGTGTTACTAAGCCAGTCTGAAAAGATTACATCTTCATGGTTCCTACTCTATGACATTCTGGGAAAGACAAAACTCTTGAGTAAAAAGATCAGTGGTTTCCAGGGGTTGGGAGGAGGAAGAATGAATAGGAAGAGCAAGGAGGATATTTAGGGCATTGAAAATATTCTGTATGATACTATAAAGGTGGGTGTATATCTTTATACATTTGTTCAGACCCATAGAATGTCCACATCGAGTGAACCATAGAGCAAACCACAGACTCTGGGTGATAATGACGTGTCATTGTAGGTTCACCTATGATGTTGACAGTGGGGGAGGCTGTGGCTGTGTAAGGGCAGACGATATATGGGGAATCTTCCCCCCAGTTTTGCTGTGGAGCTAAAAGTGCTCTAAAAAAATTAGGTCTTTATGAAAAATTAGCTGTAGTAATGATAGAGCGTTTGCACATTCAAATATGTTTTCAAAGAAAAATTCTGCTTGTTGCCATTTCTAAATGTTGAGGTGAGAGAGACAAGCATTTTCACTTTATGTTATTTAGCTTCTACTTCTTCCTGTTGCTACCTTCACAGCAGAGGAGATGAAAGCATGAGTTTTGGGGCCAGACCACCTTTGTTGGAGGGCTTGCTACGCAGTCATGGGCAGAAAACTTAACTACAGTTGTCCCTGTTTTCTAATGTGCAAGATAGAACCTTTTAGCAAGTCATTGGCTTGTACAGAGTCAAGTACAATAATAAAAGTCATGAACCCTAGGGGCTCCTGGGTGGCTCAGTCGGCTGTGTCCAGCTCTCAGTTTCAACTCAGGTCATGATCTCAGGGTCCTGAGATGCAGCCCCGTGTCCAGACTCTGCACCCACATAGGGTGAATCTCCTTGAGATTCTCTCCCCTTCCCCCCCCGGCCTCCTGCTCTGCTCCTCCCCCAGCTCAGACTCTAAGTAAGCAAATAAATAAATATATAAAATCTTTTTAAAAATATTTGAACTCAGGGCACCTGGGTGGCTCAGTGGGTTAAAGCCTCTGCCTTCAGCTCAGGTCATGATCTCAGGGTTCTGGGATCGAGCCCCGCGTCGGGCTCTCTGCTCAGCGGGGAGCCTGCTTCCCCCCTCTCTCTGCCTGCCTCTCTGCTTCCTTGTGATCTCTCTCTCTCTCTGTCAAGTAAATAAATAAAAAAAATCTTAAAAAAAAATCATGAAATGCTATTATTACTAATACACCGACCTGTGGGCAAGAGATTGGAGCTGTGAGCTGAAAGGAAACCCTTCTTCACTTGACATTTTACACACTTCTATCTTGTTCTTCCAGAATCCATTCAGCTGTCACAAAATTAGAAATTCTTACCTTTTTAAGAGCTTTGTTTGTCGACAGTGATATGGTGGACACTAGAGGAGAAAGTTCAGGTCTCTTAAATCAGGGAACACCTAGCCTTGTTTTAAATAAATGAAGCCATTCGCTCTGACTTGGCCTGTGACCTGAAAGGCCAACAATGGGCGTGGGGAGTTCTTCGTGAAATCCCTGAAGTTGCCCATTCCAGAGAAAAGCAAAAAAGGTGGGAAGTGTTTCTCCATCTGCCTCCACAGAAAAAGAAAGATACACATCCTTCTTTAGCACTGCTCGAATGTCTCCAACCTCCTCCTTCCTGGCCTCCAAGATCAGGAAGTGCCCCCCGCACGTCAGGTAGGCCTGTCACTGAGAGGACTTCACCAAAAGCTCTGGCCACAAGACTTAACTGGAATGGTTTCATCGTGCCAAATCAATGTCTTGAACAATCAGGCTGCTTCAGTCCTCTGTGGAAGATGTCAGCCTAATACGTGTGAAGTGTGGTTCCCTCCTGAAAGTCAGCCATTTGTGTGGTGCCCTAATGACCACGCCCCCCAACCCAGGTCCCGCACACCTCGGTGCTTCGGGGCTCAGCTGCCATCCGCTGGAAAACCCTCGACACCTCACCGTGACTTCATTCTCCAAACCATTCGCCTATAGCATAAAAGCAAATGAAAGTAATTATCATAGCTATCTTTCAAGGGGCGAGAGTCCACTCCTGCTACATACAATTTTAAGGCAAGAAATTGAAAGCAGCAGGAAAGAAACATTGGCACTTTAGCTTCTCTTTATGGAGTTTTGGGTTTTTTTTTTTTAACTATTTTTAGTTTTCCTTTGGTCCTGTATGTGTGGTAAAAACACAAAGATTCAAGCTATTCGATGTGGCTTTCTCTTCCAATGGCACCGAAACAGTAAATGGAGTCTAGAGCCACTAATCTATGACTTTCCTTAATTTCAAAGTCTCTTAACCTTTTTCTTAGGTCCTTAGTGAGTGGCTTCTCATTAAATGAGATTTCTAAAATGTGTTCTATATTATGTTTAGTTTCTGCTCTTCCCCATTATATTTTCAAATTGCTTATAACAAAGAAACTAAATCATTTCTACATCTATTTCGCCTCTTTTCAGAAATCACTTATGCTTCAGAAATTGCCCGTTGTTTCTGGGGAAGAAATTAAGTGCTATTATTAAACTGACTCAGCCAGTGTGCTTTATCTGTACACATGTCTGATAGGCTTGCCGGAACACAAAAAGCCTTGTTACTTTATTTTGTCGGAATTGATGATTTGGGGGAAAAGCTTCATGTGATTATTTTCTCTTCTCCAGACTTTCTCTATTTGAGGGCTGCTTCGGGATGCTAGGTTTTTAAAATGCATTTATGCCAACAGCCTCTGAAAGACATGGGGCCTCCTTTTTATAGCGGCTCATAATCACAACTCTGTCATTTAACTGGGCCTCTTGGTTTTAACATCCGAATAGTTCCTTCATTCTGGACAGTGTAGGAAGGTCATTCCTCATGTCTTGAAGTCCACACTTCGAACATGCGGCCGTTTCCCACCACAACACTCTTCCCAAGGAATCGTGACTTTTGAGGTGTCCGTTTTAATGATGATGCTGATATAACAGACATGCCTTTGGAATTGTTCTCCTCGGGCAAAATGCTTACATACTTGGGTTGGAAAGAACCCCACGCTTTAGAACTTGAAGTAACGGCTGGCATCTAGTTCAACCATACCCTCCCAGCGACCCATGAAACTGCAGTTCCAAAAGGTCGATGTGGCAGGTGGCACAGATGAAAAGTGGGCGTTTCTGTTTAGGGTGAGAGATCTGCTCTGCACGTACAAGCATTATGATCTTAGGCAAGTTTTTTAACTTCTCCGTGCTTTGTTACCTTCATCTGTCACATGAGAATAATACGTATGATATTGATCACAGAAGGATACAAATATTAAGTGAGTAAATGTGTTGTCACCTAAATATTCTCTTTCAGTCCTCATTTTTGATGTCTTAGGGTAATGTATGGAACACAAAATGGCTCGTACCAGTATTATTTTCACTGACTTGTCTGAGGCTACTGTGAGAGGCTGTAGGGTGTCTCCCGCAAGATGTCTACATCGCATGCCACCCCAGAACCTGTGAATGAGTTACCTCACACGGCAAAAGGGACGTTGTGGGAGTGACGAAGTTGAGGCTCTTGAGATGGGGAGACCATCCTGGTTTATCCACATGAGCCCTGAATGTAGTCTGAGTGTACTTACAATGAGGTAGAAGAGGGTTTGGCTACTGCCAGGGAAGAAAGCCTCTAGTCTACTGGTCTTGGCGTGTTTCCTTTCCACCCACATGTTTATACCTCATGCTCACAATGCCTGCTGTAGCTCTAGGCATCACATTCCCTTTCAAGAAATGTAGCAGGAGGAACACACAAAAAAAATTTTCTTTGGGGGCTTATTATTTTTTAATCAATAAGGATCTCTTTCCAGAATTTCCATAGAGACTTATATACTATGGGCCAGATGTTTGACCTATGGGCATCCCTGCTGCAAGGGAGGCTGGAAAAAGAAGTCAGTGGCAAAGACAAAGGGAACTGCTATGATTTGCTTATTATCATTATGTCTCTCCTTGGTTAAGGGGGAATCCTAACTTCATTGTGATCAAAAGATTCCCATTATGGATTCTTATCACAAGGACAAAAGGGCAAATGGGAAGTTGCTTAAGCAATAAACTGAATCTGGCATATTTTAGGACTATACTATTTTTTTAAGATTTTATTTATTTATTTATTTGCTGGAGACTGAGAGAGCACAAGCAAGGGGAGTGGCAGGCAGAGGGAGAAGCAGACTCCTTGCTGAGCGAGGAGCCTGACTGGAGCGTGATCCCAGAACCCTGGGATCATGACCCAAGCCAAAGGCAGCCACCTAACCGGCTGAGTCTCCCAGACGTCCCAAATTTACAAATACTTCTGATTCAAATAATGCATGGATTGAAGGAAATTTGGGGGTAAAAAAGGATCACTAAGAATAAAATGAGAATAAAATAAAAATTTTAAACTCATCTCCCAGGAACAATTGTGTTGGTATTTAGATAGAAAGATATGTCAAGCATTTTTGTTTAGTTTTGCTTACTTTGTTGTTGTTTTTTTTTTTAACTCAGTGAATCATACCTTTAATTACCTTTTTAAACCACCTTTCCTTAGCAGTATGCCATGGGTAGTCTCCCAGGTCATTAATATTTTTGTACAATCATTTATAATGGCTACAGAATGTTCTAGGCGCTATGTCAGTAACATAATTGATACAATCAACTCCCATTGTCACACATTTAGATTATGCTTCCTGTTTGTGGAGGTTTTTTAAAATTTGTTTTGTTTATCTTGCTATTTAACACAGATATATATATACACACATATATGTATATATATGTGTATATATGTGTGTGTGTGTGTGTGTGTGTATATATATATATATATATATATATTTTTTTTTTTTTTTTGTAAGATCTACTGTCTTAGCAACTTCCCAGCATACAGTGCAGTACTGGTAGCTGTGGGCGCCTGCTGTCATAGATAGCCTGAAGACTTACTCATCCTATAACCAGAAGCCAAGCTACTTCTTAAGCCTCCTCAGGAAACTTTAAGCCCAGGTTTTTCATATTCACATATATGCTTGCTCTACCATCTCAAATATTAACACAGACCACCAGTTGGGATTGGTGTTATGCATAAGTCATACATTTTCTTTAACCTTGACGTCAGTGAGGGGTATCTGCTGAGGGGAGTGTCTGCAGGGTTGGATACAAATAAAGACCAGAGAAATTTAACAAAGGAGAAGGGTGACAATCAATTTCTGCTCTAAAAGTAAGGTAAAACAAGGGCCTCACTCTAGAGCAGACCCCACTCTGTAGACTTTCACTATCAAAATGGAGTCTCTATGCGGAGCGGTTCGAACCCCACTCACTGCACAATAATTGTGATGAGCTGCTCTCAGTAAGCCAGAACTCAGATAGCATGGAGGGAGACATGGCCCCTTCCCTTACGGTTTGTTATCTAACAGAGCTATACATACTGAGGGCAAGAGTTCAGAGCACTGACACGGGTGACTTTATGTCTGTTTGTCCTGTCATGGAAGATGGAGCTACGAGGACAAGGGTCCAAAGGTACTCTTCAAAGTCACTGAGAGGTTTCCATGAAAGAAGTAAGGGATGAGAAGTAATGATCCAAGAGATAATATTGATAGAATAATCCATGTAAAATAAAATAGATGTAGCCCTTTGAAAAATACATACAGCCCTTTGAAAAATAGATATTAAAATGCATATACACATGCAAAGCAGGTGGGGCCGTAATTTTGACCAACCGTGTTTCCACAGCTCAGTAGGCTTCATTCAACACTACATAAAACCATGACACTGTTAAGGGACCTCCCATACACACGTGGGGAAACAAAAGAAAAATGCCGAGCAGACCCTGGTATTTCCAAGCAGATTTCCTCCCATTTAAATCCTGATTTACATAAAGCATGTATATGATAATGTATGCAAATTGTCAGTTAACAAGCAACACACATTTTCTTAAAGCTTTGATTAAGGGATTGGAGCTTAATTGAAATGTCTTAGGGTACAAATATATGAAGAAACTATTAAGGAAAGTAATCTGAATGCTGTCTGCCCTTTCAAACAGGTTTTTCATTTTATTATTAAGGGAATGGATTTTATAATAACTTCCCTTAATTATTAATTATTTGGTTTTTAAATCTATGTTGTGTGTGTGTGTGTGTGTGTACTAAAAAGGAAAATTAGGTCATGTGCTTTACTGTTTACTTTTCCTTCAAGGTCTCTTGGGTGTATTTCAAAGTTTTAGACTAAAGTCTGTCATCTCACTTAAATGGGTTTCTTACCTGAGCTGTTTTTAATCCTCTAACCAAAGTAGAGCCTGAGTAGAGCATGAACCAAAGAGAATTACTTGTTCTATTACAATTATTATAATAAAGGATGTGTTTAATGGTATTCATAGTTTTAAAAATTTATTTTATTTGTGTTTTCTTAGATGATTTTGCTGCCAATAAATTCTTATTGGAAAGCAGGTGAATAAAATATAAAAACTTTCAGAAGCATGCTAATTCTATTTTTGGATTTGTGCTGCATGTTAAATTTTAGCCCATTTTAAGTTTTAATAATGTAAAAGGTCAAATACTCAATGCAGTGCACTTTTTAGTGTCTGCACTAAATGCCACATTAATCTCAGTGTAATTAATGAGCTTACCCCATATTTATTAAGCAAGAAAATGGGATTATTTCCCTCAGAACCCATGAACCTAGCAGAATAATAGATAAGAAACATAAATTTTGCGACCACTGCCCTGACTAAAAATGAGCTACACAGCCCAAATAAATTCGTTTTTGGCTTAATTTTCCGAGATCCAGAATTAGAGTATAAATCCCACTTATCAATCACTGTAGTCCCATTATCATCAACCGTAAGGATCAATATTTTACAAGGCAGAGTAGGTAATTGGAGATTCACACCACTAGGCAGGTTATTCTGGAACATTATTACGTTAAATGACAAGCTCATTCAGGAATCGGATCGCATGCAAATTGGCTTTCATGTCTCTACAAATTTCTAAAATGTAAACACTAGACATTCAAGTTCATCATATATTTAAATGGAAACCAGAACCAATGTGGTAGTCATATCAAGCTCCAGGCAGACCTGGTCAGAAGATGCTGGTGGCTAGAACATGAGCATCAGCCATTTTGGTCCTCATCAGGAGTGCAAAATCACCATTTCATTGGCAATTAATGACAGTGACCACTAATGTTATTCCGAATCACAAATGGTCAATACCTAAGGACATTCAGAAATGATGGAGACCTATAGTTCTTAAAGCATGGTCCCCAAATGACCAACATCAACGTCCCCGGCGAGCTTACTAGGAATACAAATTCCGGGGTGTCCTCCCCACCCCCAGACCTACCAAATCCGAAATTCTAGGGGTGGGACCCAAGAATGAGTATTTGGCAAACACTTTGGGTGATTCTGATGAATGACTGAATGCCAAGGAACTCAGCCTCGTTTTGTCCAATTTTGTGAGTGATAAGAAGACACATTTACTAGATGATGAGATCAGAAATAGAGCGGCCAGATACCGGGGGAGAAATGGTAACATGGGGATGGGAGGCAGGGTGTGATGTCTCTCAACTAGGAAACTTCTGCAAGTGTGACACACAAGAATGAAAGGGGGACATTAGCTGGCCCACCCTGTTACCTTTGTGACCTGGATAAAGCCTAGCTCCGCCGCAAACCACAGGAGTCCTGGCACCCTGCAGAGCAAGGCAGCCAGAAGATAAAAGCAGAAGGAAGGGAGGGAGGCCATGGGTCATATGGAAAAACAGAGATGCCTTAGCCCGGGCTTGAAGGCAGGCAGGACAAGGAGAGAGGACGAGCCTTGCCTTTATTCACTCTCATGCCGTGTTGTCCACTTGCTACAACAAATAGGCATTCCTTCTAGGATCTGAAGCTCATCAAAGATTTAAATTTTTTAAAAAATAATAATACTCAATAAAGGCAAGTGTTAAAATTAACATTGAAGCAATTAACTGGGTCTAGGAGTGAGGTCTGACACGTGTGTAGTGTGAATGTGACTAGTGCTGCAACTCTCCAGTTGTTTTATTTTTTAAGATTTATTTATTTTGGAGCAGGGGGAGGGATGGAGGGAGAGGGGGAGAGAGTCTCAAGCAGACTCCTTGGCTGAGCACTGAGCCTGATGCAGGGACTCAATCCCACAACACTGAGGTCACAACCTGAGCAAAACCAAGGTCCCGATGCTCAACCCACCTCACCAACCAGGTGTCCCAGGCAACTCTGCTTTCATACCAAAGTCTTGCTTGGGCACAAGAATATGGTTGCAGGAATAAATCATTTAAATACAAGCAAATCAAGTAAAGGGTGACAGAAAACCTTCTAATGATCACATTTTTCTTTATTCTGTGTATACACACACACACGCATACTTTTTTTAGGGGGAACTCTGAAATTTCTTATATTTTACACTTAGTGACCTAAAAACTGAAATTTTGTAGGGTCCAGTCTTTCTCCCTACATAGACATCTAGACTCATACATAAAGATGTATATGTAATTTGAGATTTTTCAATACTTGGTTAAAATTTGTTGTGGTCTCATGATCTGTTTCATTGCTTAAATATAATCTTTGTAGCTGAAAACTTATCCAGTTGTATTTTCTAGCTTACCTTTTATATCCTCTAGGATATATGAGAAATACTCGTTTCTGCGGATATGATTATGTTATCCAAAAATAAAACACTGTAACTTAAGAAGAGAAAAAGAATAAAGCTGAATGTATTGATTTTAATACCAGTTTTAGAAACAGATCAAACATCTTAATTCATCTTCCATTTAGTGATTTTTTAAAAAAATTTTAACAAGGTCCTGAATCCATGAGGAGCCGTTCCCCAGTCCCACGGCTCCTGGTTTGTGTTGTGCACAAATCAAATTCCCGACACTGAAGGCACGTGTTACTGCCCGGCCCCTTTCTAAATCTGACGTGTGGACATCAAAATGACAGCAGCTGCTCCTAGATGTCTCTCTGCCAATCGAATGTGCCCTTTATATCTATGTGCAATGTGTTCCTCTTCCAAAAACTAGGAACTGTGTCTATGGAAGTGGTGGCCACACATATCATTATAAATAAACCCATTTCCTGTGAGCAAATGAGTGAATTCACTACGCAGCCTTAAAGCGGATTCACAAGGGATGGATTAGGGTTTGTGGCCAGAAAGGTTGGAGATTTGTTAGGTTGGGCCATCTTTCTCCATGGTAATAAACAGAAGCACCCAGTATGTAAGAATATTTACAGGAGTGACTGTCGTGCAAAGAACTTTACAGACATCACCCTTTCTAGAATAATTCCTACTTAACCTAAGCCCAACCCCAAGGCCATTGTCATCATCCCTGTTTGAAAAATGCAAAACCTGGGACTTTCAAATGACCACCAGTTCAAGGCAAATAGGATGTCAAGCCAGATCCATCCACATGCAGACCCGGGGACTCTAGCTTAGGGTTTGTCAAGTCAGGGGGAGGCGAGCTTCGAGCTATAGGTACGGGAGCTATCCCCAAGCATTGAAAACATCCTGCATTCAGTGCTTTGTTCCCAGAGAGCAGAATTCTCACACAGTGCTTTTTGCCCAGGATGTGGTAAGTAGACTCACAACTTCAATTAACACCAAAGGGTGTTCAAATTAAATTTAAAGGTGTTACATGTTAACTATTCTTGTTCAGTTGGTTTGATTTCTGTGATTGTAGAGTCCAATCCATCTCTTTCTTATTCTTTCATGAAACACGATAAGACACATTCTACAACTGGTGTGGCCATTCTGCCAACGTCTAGGGTTCCAACAGACTGCTCATCGGTGATCGGTACTGCTGATCGTTTTGGGTGTGTTCCATTTTACTTAGTGAAAAACTCGTTTTTATTCTTAAACAGGAAAAAGTAACAATAACAATAAATGGTCCTTAAGGGCCATTGGCCCTAAAATCAATGGCTCCCGAATTTACTACAGTCAGTCCTGTCGCGGTTCGTTCAGGCTGCCCTAACCAAATACCACAGATGGAATGTCTTCAACAAGAGAAATTTATTTCCCCAGAATTCTGGAGGCTGGAAGTCCAAGGTCAAAGTGTCAGCATGGTCAGATTTGAGTGAATGTTTTCCTGGCGTGCAAACAGCCCCCCTTCTTGCTGTGTGTGTCATGGCTTTTCCTCAGAAACTGTGGGAGAGAGAGTGAGAGACAGACAGGGACTTCTCCTCCTCTTCTAAAGCCACCAGTTCTGAGTAAGACCTCACCCTTATGATTTTATTCAACCTTAATTACATCCTAGAAGCCTTCCCACCAAAGCAGCCACCCTGAGGGGTAAGGTTTCAGCAAGTGACTTTGGGGGCCATACCCCATTCCCCTGTAACAGCCAAGTTCAGGCCGGGAACAGAGGGGTCACGTGCTGGATGCAGTAGGAGCTGCCGTCACAGGTCCTCTGCCAATGCCAGCATCTCAGGGAAACGCACGAGGTGTCCTTAAGTCAATTATGAGTTCTAAATCCAGACTAAAACAAAGGTGTATGTTGGCTCAGAAAGCCTGCCAAAATGAGAATTCTGAAGTCTGGAGCATTTTTTTCCAGAACTGAGAACTCAGAGAGTCCTTGACACCCAAAACCATACAGGCACCATACACACCCATGCCCCATAGGTACTACCACTTCAAGCTGAGGACAGTGAACGATGGGGACCTCGAAACCTCATGAATCCTGAGATTCCACCACAAGGCAAACATTCTGAGCCTGCAAACTGACCATTTTTGCAACCGTGGCTTTCCCAGAACACCATGGTGGGCAGGACCACTCCCAGTGCAGTGGTCATGTGTCCCAAGACATCTTAAGTGGGAGGCAGGAGTGAGGGGCTATGCCTGAGATGAGAGAGTTTCTTATTAGTGGACAGATCTCTGTATCAGTCAGGACTCAGACAGAGAAGCAGAGCCAAGAGGAGAGATAGATTAAGAGACATTGCAAACAATTGGCTTATGTGATTGTGGGGGTTTGACAGGTCCGAAATCCAAGGCCAGGCCGTGGGGAAGAGCAGCTGTAGCTCCAGGACAGGACTGGAAACCACAGGTCATGAGCACACCTTCCTCACCGGGAAATCCTCAGTACTGCTCTTAAGGACTTTCCACTGATTTAACGAGGCCCACCGAGATTGTCTAGGATAAGCTTCCTATCTGTGGACTTGAATCATACCTCCAAACTACCCCAGAGCAACGTGTTGATTAGGGTTTGATTGAATAACTGGGGCTGTAGCCTTGTCCTGTTTACACCCGGAAGGACCATCCCAGCCTGCAAGCGTTCCCTGGCTTTGAGAGGCTGCTAGGCACCACAGCGGAAATGAGCACCTTGAGGCAGACTATTAAAAGCTCCAGAGTGGGGGCACCTTGGTGGCTTAATGGGTTAAGCCTCTGCCTTCAGCTCAGGTCATGATCTCAGGGTTCTGGGCTGGAGCCCCACATCAGGCTCTCTGCTCAGCAGGGAGCCTGCTTCCTCCTCTCTCTCTCTCTGCCTGCCTCTCTGCCTATTTGTGATCTCTGTCTGTCAAATGAATAAATTAAATCTTTTAAAAAAATATACTAGAAGCAAAAGTTTTACGCATATATAAGGGAGTTTCTGCTTTAACCATTGTTAACATCGCTCTCAAAAAATGTCTGCTTGTTTGTTATTGTAGAAGCAAATAGTATGCTGAGAAATAGGGCATTAGGCAGCATCATTGCACCAGGAGTAAACTCTTCAGTCTCCGCTGCTTTTGTTGGGTTCCATGTATTTCTTTCGATCTAGTCCATATAGTATCTTCGTCTTAGGATAATGGCCATCTGTTACAGCACGTGTATTTCTCCATGGGTAAAGAGTGTGCCTGAAATGAAGAAAAAGGTCTAGACAAAAGTATTTCATCAATGTAGATTTTTCAAAGCATCTCAAATGTTGCTGCTTCTCATCAAACAAGCAAGCAGCCCCTTACATTCTGGGATCCTGGCCATGAGAAAGTAGGAATTGCTTCTCCTCAGAAACTCACTGCAACTTGTCCAGGATTCTTTTATATTCTGGCACCTACCACTGCAGAGACTGAATGGGATTTCGGGCAATGATCGTAACCACCAGCTAGTACCCTACGCTAGTCTCCACACTGACACCTCAGCTCTCGAGTATCTGAATAAACATGAGTTATTATGCTTTATACTTTCTGCTCATAGAAAAATACATATATTTTATAGTATTTTTTAGCTTTATTTTTATTTTTTCAGTGTTCCATAATTCATTGTTTATCCACCACACCCAGTGCTCCATGCAATACGTGCCCTCCTTAATACCCACCACCAGGCTCACCCAACCTCCCATCCCCCTCCCCTCCAAAACCCCCAGTTTGTTTCTCAGAGTCCACAGTCTCTCATGCTTCATCTCCCCCTCCGATTTCCCCCCAGTCACTTCTCCTCTCATTCTCCCAATATCCTTCATGCTATTCCTTATGCTCCACAAGTAAGTGAAACCATATGATAATGACTCTCTCTGCTTGACTTACTTCACTCAGCATAATCTCTTCCAGTCCCATCCATGTTGATACAAAAGTTGGGTATTCATCCTTTCTGATGGAGGCATAATACTCCATAGTGTATATGGACCACATCTTCCTTATCCATTCATCCGTTGAAGGGCATCTTGGTTCTTTCCACAGTTTGGCAACTGTGGCCATTGCTGCTATGAACATTGGGGTACAGATGGCCCTTCTTTTCACTACATCAGTATCTTTGGGGTAAATACCCAGTAGTGCAATTGCAGTGTCATAGGGAAACTCTATTTTTAATTAAGGAATCTCCACAGTTTTTCAAAGTGGCTGCACCAACTTGCATTTGCACCAGCAGTGTAAGAGGATCCCCCTTTCTCCACATCCTCTCCAACATTTGTTGTTTACTGTCTTGTTGATTTTGGCCATTCTAACTGGTATAAGGTGGTATCTCAATTTGGTTTTGATTTGAATCTCCCTGATGGCTAATGATGATGAACATTTCTTCATGTGTCTGTTAGCATGGATGGGAAGAATAAACATTGTTAAAATGTCTATACTGCACAGAGCAATCTATACTTTCAATCCCATCCTGATCAAAATTCCACCAGCATTTTTCAAAGTGCTGGAACAAACAATCCTAAAATTTGTATGGAACTAGAAGAGACCCTGAATTGCTAAGGAAATGTTGAAAAAGAGAAACAAAACTGGGGGCATCATGTTGCCTGATTTCAAGCTTTACTACAAAGCTGTGATCACCAAGACAGCATGGTACTGGCACAAAAACAGGCACATAGACCAGTGGAACAGAGTAGAGAGCCCAGAAATGGACCTGCAACTCTCAACTAATCTTCAGTAAAGCAAGAAAAAATACCCAGTGGAAAAAAGACAGTCTCTTCAATAAATGGTGCTGGGGAAATTGGACAGCTATGTATAGAAGAATGAAACTTGACCATTCTCTTACACCATAAACAAAGATAAACTCAAAATGGATAAAAGACCTCAACATGAGGCAGGAATCTATCAGAATCCTAGAGGAGAACATAGGCAGTAACCTCTTCAACACTGGCCACTGTAACTTCTTTCAAGACATGTCTCCAAAGGCAAAGGAAAAAAAGCAAAAATGAACTTTTGGGATTACATCAAGATCAAAAGCTTCTGCTCAACAAAGGAAACAGTCAACAAAACAAAGAGGCAACCCACGGAATGGGAGAAGATATTCATAAATGACACTACAAAGGGCTAATATCCAAGATCTATAAAGAACTCCTCAAACTCAACACTCAAAAAGCAGATAATCACATCGAAAAATGGGCAGAAGACATGAACAGACACTTTTCCAAAGAAGACATATAAATGGCTAACAGACAGATGAAAAAATGTTCATCATCGTTAGCCATCAGGGAGATTCAAATCAAAACCACATTGAGATACCACCTTACACCAGTTAGAATGGCCAAAATTAACAAGATAATAAACAACAAGTGTTGGAGAGGATGTGGAGAAAAGGCAACCTTCTTTATAGTATATTTTTAAATATAATATATACTTTGTATCTATGCAGACAATGAATATTTCTAAGGTAGAGGTATTGATAGAAAGCAAAAATTTAGATAGAATGCATAATTGTGCAAGCCGCTGATGAATTTTTTTCAATGATGCACACTCGGTGCACACGAAGCAAGAACCAAGCACCTTCTGCATATGGATTAGCTCCATAGGATGCATCGACTGGCACAAAGAATGAAGGCTAGGAGGGTTGTTTAACCTTAAATTTACTATTTTTATGTCATATTTATTTCCATGTAGAGATTTAAAGTTGTGCTAAATTATAAATTTATATTTTTTAAGATTTTATTTATTTTTATTTGAAAGAGAGTGTGGGAGCAGGGGGAGAGGGAGAAGCAGGTTCCCCATTGAGCAGGGAACCTGATGCAGAACTCCATCTCAGGATCCCAGGATCACAACCTGAGGACGAAGGCAGTTGCTTAACCCATTGAGCCACCCAGTGGCCCCCTTCCTTTTGTTTTTAATTTTATTTATTTTTATTTGAGAGAGAGATAGTGAGAGATAGCGCATGAGTTGGGGGAGGGAGTAAATTTAAACATACAGATGTAATATGTAAACATCAACAGAAACTATTGTTATTAAACTAACAAGGCAATCATTCAAAAGTTTATAAAGATCAGAATAGCATAATCCTTGGCATTTTTTTGATTGTGTTACATTTTTGTCAATAGAATCATGTCAAAAATCCTGTGAAAATTACACATATTAGTTAAAATGTCCTAGAATCATGAGACATGTCAGTAATTGAAGTTATCAATAGGACAGAGCATGTATGATTCTTGCTTGGCTTCTCAAAACCCCTAAGCCATACCTCCTGTGTGGGCCACATTACTGTGTTTTCCATCACACATTACAACAGCCAGAAATGGGAGATTCTAAAATACACCATGACTGCATCTTCTTGGTTCAGTTCAACTGGCTTCACAGAGGACAGAAAGAAACTGCCTTAACAAAAGAACTCTGATAAAAGATAGAGTCACCAGTTAATCATCTCCTGAATGTTAACCATCACAGCTTGTAGGCTATTTACCCTGTAATCTCTTTATTTTCTATCTTTAAAGTACTCTATTGTGGTATAGCAATAGTCTTTTAGAGCAATTTTAAGGGGCAGCAAATCTTTGAGAACAATTTTCCATATTCAGAATTAAAACATGCTTCCCTCTTTTTAACAAAGGCTCTAACAGGATAAAAGCTTCATTCTAAAACCACAGGAATCATTCATTTTCTCTGCTTTGAGTTTGCCCTAAAATAAATGTTTCTTTCTTCCTTGTGAAAACCAAATGAGCTCTGATTTTTTTCCCACTTCATCTTTATGTTGACAACATGCTATTGTCAAAAAAAAAAAAAAAAAAAAATCGGAAGAAAAGACCCTCCCCATCAAAGCAATAGCAGCAACAAAAGTTTATATGCCTTATTAAAAAATAATTCAGATGGTTCTTAGGTGACTGGACTGTCTTTACTGGAAATTAATTTTCATTAACAATATTTTAATCCTAAGAATTTGAGTGGTGAGAAGGGCCATTTATCTAATTTTCTATTCTTGTAGAGAAAACAACATTGTCCATATTCACTCTTTCTTTCTCCTATATGATGAATTTCAGCTCACTCTATGAAACTGTTCTGTTGGTCACTATTACATAAATTATGTCATTAAGGCAGGTGTATTTCAGACAAGAAAGGATTTCACTGAAACTTAGCAGAGTCTTACTAAATAATGAGTCAATGTAAAATCAAACAAAAAATTCAAAGACACTATCTGTAGCATGAGAATCATTACATATCACTATTACTAACATTGTCAAGAACATGAAGTGTCAGAGATTTTACCCTACATGCAAGCTAACAAGTCAGCCTGCCACAGTATCATGGATGTTGGCAGAAGATGTGAGACTCCTGAATCAGAGAATAAGGGTGTTTTATTACTCCCAGCAATACTATTAGCCAGAGTATCAGCAATTGTGTTGGTTTCCTGAGTCCTGATTCTCATAAGGAGATGCAAAGAGGCTAAGATGACACCTACACATGAAGTAGGTTGTGTTACAGGAGGAGAACCACAAGTTTAGGGAACCCAAATGTTTTATAATGGGCAACAATACAGCCTGAACTTTGAGCCAGAGACATCTTTATTGCAGATAAATAAATCTCTCCTTTCATCCAGAAGGAGGCAGAATCTCCATCTTCCAAGGTTGTTTGCTCTACAAATAGCCCTGAAAAGATAACCCAGAGTAAAGGCCATCAGTGTCTCAGAAACAAACACAGAGAGATGCAAGAGGCTCACAGACAACTATCTGCCAACAAACTTCCACTGCACAGGTCTTCTTTCTGCATAAATTAGTCCATTTGTTGTGGTCAGTGCATTACAATGAAGCCAAAAATAATTATATCCTTATTCTCATATTTATACCTAAAGCATACCTTTGACAATCACATTTCACTTTATATTATTATTATTTAAATTTTCATCTCAAAAAGGAGTGTCATTTCCCCCCATCAGCCAGGGGGAGGCATATAATTAAACTATTGTGATTCAACAGATAGTTATTGACCATCAGAGATATATCACAGATAATTATTGACCATCAAAGATGTACAAGGCAATACCTGAGCCATCTATACTGTGTTCTACCCTGCACAAGGGGAGCTGCTGCCTGCATTTCTCATGGTTTTATTCATTAATATTTATTGAGTGTCTGCTGTGAGGTGGCATTTCCCAAGGCTCCAAAGACACAGAGGTAAATAAGCTTCCTTTCCTCAGATTCAGTGTAAGCTCCTAGAGGAGACACAAAGATAGAGTAAGAGATGAGACAGAGATGTGCAGGTGTCGCTGAGGAAGCTCAGTGGATTGGCTCCCGACGCAGGCAGGTGAGATGGAGAGCAGGAATGTGTCAGCCTTCCTCCATGAATTCTGACACTAAAAATAGGAGTGAGCCTGGTAGGAGTGGAGCACCAATGATTATAAGGGTGGACCTTCCCAGAGAGGAAGAAGCCCATGCCATGGTTTGGAAAGGCTGCTCTCTTTGGGAACTGCTGTTGGTTAGAATGGTAAGAGCAGGGGTGTGAGAGAGAGACGAGGGAAACATGAAGCCAGAGCGGGAAGGACAACTCCCATCACAAATGGTCCTTAGAGGAAGTTCCGATACATTTCACTTATATGTAGAAAGAGTTTAAGGGTAACAATCTGGTTAAAAGGGAGTTCTGGAGGATTTGTCTTGAAACCACGTTTGTCAGCAAAAACAATGTTTTCACTAGACTTTTACTGGAGAGGAGTGGAACTGATGGATTTTATACATGGTAGTTAATTAAAGAGCTCTAGCATCATACCCTTGTCATCCTCATTGAGAACCTTAAGTACTATGCTAGGAAGTTTGCATTTATTCTAAAAAAAATGTATGTAGGGGAGAGATCACCGCATGTTCATACTCACTTTGGCAAAGGACATATTACATGACGGCATTGTCAGGAAGACCAGTTGGGTGGCTAGAGCCATAAACCTGGTGACAAATTCAAGATAGAGGTAGAAAGCATGAAGGAATTAGTAGAGTTAAGAGGTTTTAAGGAGGCAGAACCAACGAGACGTGCTGAATGATGGTAGGAGGGGAGATAGTGGACAAGCAAGGAGATGAGAATGGCTCCCAGGCCTTCAACATGGGCTGACGGGTGTCATTCACTGAGTACAGAAGGAAAGGGAAATCAGGTGGGGAAGAAGGATGAGTTCAGTTTTGAAATACTGCTTCTCAGTAATAGACAAGTTTTTGCTTCTTGTCATGGATGACAGGCCAATTTGGAGAGTCACAAAGGTTTTCTTCATTCTAAAAGCCTCTCGCTCTCCGTCTATAGGTGATAGAAACGTTGGAGCACTCAGATTTCCAGCTATTGGGCTCACCCACCCAAGAACCCCAAAGCAGCTAACCCTTCCCCCACCTCCATTTTTTGGGGAAAAAAACTCTTCCATTTATCAGAACTTAGTTGTTTAGAAAATTAAACAGTACTCAGCAATGCATTTTAAATAAAAGGCAAACAAATTGAAACCTAATACAATGTATTGGGATTTCATCTATCCATCAGTGCAGTGACATTATCTGCACAACTCTGGAGTAGTCACTGGAATGATTCTTATTTTACAGATAAAGAGGAACTAAGGCTTAAGTTACCGAGTCAGGACTCAAAGTCAGATCCCCATGCCCCAGATTGTGTTCTTTAACATTTTCTTGTGTTCCCCATATAATCTGTCTACCAAATTTCTAAAAGGCCCTCTCTGTCTCATTCCTAAACCTGCTGGAAGTGCTTCAGTTTTGTGTGGTAAAGGTCTGCTCAAGTCTTCGGTCGTGTGAAGTCTGTAAGCCTGGCAGGTATCAGCAATGCTGTGTCACATCTCTGCCCTGCCAGGAGTTTCTTTCCAGACTGGGAGGAATACATTTCCTCTGCATCCAAACTTCTTGCTTCAGTTTCTTTCTGAGAATCACTTTCCTAATTCCCTCCTTATTGAAGAATATAAAAGGGTCGGTACCAACTTCATAGGGGCAAATTTGTGTAATGCTAATGCCTTAATATCCACTACCTCCTAAAAGTAATATCCTGTGCTAGACACCCTAAATCCATCCTCTTATTAAATGCTTACATGTAAGATGTCACAAGCTCATCTTAGAGGTGATGAAACTGAAGTTGGTTGGGCGTGGTGAAGGAACCTGTCAAGGCGCCCCCAGCTGGAAGGTGACCGAGCCTGCATTCAAACCAAACGACTCCACAGCCACTCATGAGGGCTACTCATAATGACTTACAACTCAGCATAATTGTCTCAAACATTACACATATACTTCAAGGGAACCTCTTACACTGTTGGTGGGAATGCAAACTGATGCAGCCACTCTGAAAGACGGTGTGGAGTTCCCTCAAAAAGTTGAAAGTAGAGCTACCTGTGACCCAGGAACTGCACTACTAGGTATTTATCCAAAGGATGCAAACATAGTGATTCAAAGGGGCACCTGCACCCCAAGTGTTTATAGCAGCAATGTCTACAGTGGCCAAAATATAGAAAGAGCCTAGATGTCCATCAACAGATGAATGGATGAAGAAGATGTGGTAGAAATATATGTGATGGAATATTACTCAGCCATCAAAAAGAATGAAGTCTTGTCATTTACAACGCTGTGGATAGAACTGGAGGGCATTATGCTAAGTAAAATAAGTTGGTCAGAGAAAGACAAATATCATATGATTTCACTCATATGTGAAATTTAGGAGCCAAAACAGATGAACATAGGGGAAGGGAAGGAAAAATAAGATGAAAACAGAGAGGGTGACAAGCCATAAGAGACTCTTAGCTATAGGAAACAAGCTGCAGGTTGCTGGAGGGGAGGGGGATAGGATGATGGGGTAACTGGGGGATGGGCATTAAGGAGGTCACATGACAGAATGAGCAGTGGGTGTTATATGCAACTGATGAATCACAAAATTCTACCTCTGAAACGAATAATGCACTATATGTTAATTAAATTGAATTTAAATTTTAAAAAAATTTAAAAAATTATACATATACTTGAAAATGTAATAAAGAAACAGGAGTACTGAGAACATGAAAACATAATAATGGCAAAACAAACCCTTTTCATCTTTGGTGCCAGCAGTTGGTCTCTTCAATCTGTTTGAAAAGTGCTTTGAAAGAGAGAAAGAAAAAGGAGAAAAGGGAAAGGCAAGAATTCATTGTGAAGCACAAGTGTTCTCCTTTCTCTCCTGTCAGCATGCCCCAGATTCCTTCCTTCCAGACTCCGTACAACTCCCGCGAGGCTCCTGCTCTTTGTCTCCAGTGTCACACTCTCCTCCATAAAAAAAGTCTTTCATTATCATTTATTGGATTTATGTTTGGACTAAGTTATCTGAAAGAAAAAAAAAGATGTTTTTAAGTCAAAACATCGATGCCTGAAGATCAAAATTTTCATATTTGGACAACAGTGCTACCAACTTGAACTACTGATACCTGTATCCAATCAAAACAAAGCAAATAGGAAATGTTCTTCCATTGAGCAGGTTTGTCTTAAGTAACAATAAAATTTCTGTTAGAATTGTTAGCTGAAAGAGTTTCTGACCCCTTCAAGCCCACCCACCACCAGTGCCATGATCCCACCATGAATCTAGGCTAATGTGGTAACTAACGTAACTGATAGCTAATAAAAGAGACCAGTACTACCTTTTTTTTTTTGGCAGAATCACATTAAAAGTGAGGCTCCACACGGACCGAATACTGTCATGTTTTGAAGGAGTTAAATTCAGAATTTTATTCTTTTAGTCTTGGTGTCAAAAAATGACAAGTCACCCTTTATTTTAACTTCAACTAGAAAAATCTCCTGATTGAAAACTATTTTCTACATCTTTCTACTATTTTGTATGCTTATTTTTTCACTTACTTTTCAAGGCTTTATTTTCATGTATAGTGTAGATAAGAATATAAAGTAATATGTTTCTCCAGAAAACTAGCTGAATTTCCCAGTACCAGGTTTTGTGTTTTTTGTTTATTTTTTAATTTGATAGAATCACAGAGACTGCAGGCAGAGAGGCATAAAGACTTAGACAAACATAAACCTTTTCTGTCTTTGACTTAGCTGGGATTTAGAAAAATTTAATTTTTATATGACTTACTAATTTACATTAAGTCGATGCTATTATTTATGTAAACATAAATGCTTTGCATCAAAATATTCTTACATTCTATGGCAGCAGTGAACATAGGGGAAATTTAGTAACACTAGTCAATGCGTTGTTGTGGATGCAATCCAAGAAACATCCAGATGGTTTATTGATCATAACTTTCTAAGAGTTAGCATCCTATCCAATTAAGTGATTGTTAAATATAAAAACAACCCAACAAGAAAAACTAAAGTTTCTGATTTTCACAATTATGACATGAAAGTCAAACAGATAAAGAGATACCGACCTTGGGAAAAAATAGTGAGTATCCAATTCTTACAGTTAAGTAATATGAAATACAAATCAGATTATCCTGTGCTCCACTGAAAACCAAGATAACTGTGGAAATAAAGGGGGAAAAAATGTATGAGTTGCTTGCACCCTGGTCTCTGAGATATGCTTTTGTTTGCAAAACCATGCCTTTTGCATTGACCATTGTACTACCTGTAGGTAGAGTTAACCTTCTGGGGTCAATGAAGAGTTTTGAGGCAGGCAGCTTGAGTTCCAGCATCTGTGTCTGTGTCCCTGAAAAAAAGGAAGAGCACTGATCCTACAGGGCTACCAGGTGGATTAAACCAGCATAAGTGAAATGTCTGATGCTTCCTGGCACATTGTTAGTGTTCAATAAATTTTAATGACCAGAATCAGCCAGAGCCTGGCACTCTGCTATTTGGTGTGTCATTTGGTAAATGAGAGGACCGGCCTTCGAGGCTGAACTCCCCATCACTCCCTGCTCTGCCTGTTCCTAGTGAAATTAGGGTAGGCAGCATGACACTATAAAATGCCAAGTATTCTAAATAGAAACTTTTTAGCCTTTTGACATTAGAACTTAATATGAAAAACAACTGATCAAAATATATTTCCATCTCCCGTAAAGTGAGAATAAGATAAAAATATTTCATTCATAATGGAAAGTAATGGGGTGCCTGGGTGGCTCAGTGGGTTAAGCCTCTGACTTGGGTTCAGATGATGACTTCAGGGTCCTGGGGTCAAGCCCTGCATCGGGCTCTCTGCTCAGCAGGGAGCCTGCTTCCCCCTCTCTCTGCCTGCTTCTCTGCCTACTTGTGATATGTCTCTCTGTGTGTCAAATAAATAGATAAAGTCATTTTGAAAAAATGGAAACTAACGAGAAGATGATGGTTTTCGTTGCTCCCTGTTGGGTATAATGATAACACAATGCCTAATAAGGATTGCTCAATCTGCCCTAGAAAAGTAATTTGGACTTTTTGCAGCAGTTTCTCATAAAACAGAAGAGATAGCAACAGAATTCTTCCTTTGTCTTATACTCCTTGACTCCATCTTCATGAACCTCAGATCTCTTGTTCTCTATTTACCTGGATAGTGACAGGACTAATACACACATTGCAACAACTACTCTCCAGGAAGTGCCACTAACCAGGCAACTGTCTAGGCTGCAGATGTCTAGGCTCTGAAATTACCACTTAGTTTATTGGTTGTGTAAGGCAGTACTTAGAAGATTGAATTTCATCATGCTAACAAATACTTAGGTAGAACTTTCTCAATGAGACTGAAACTTCTCAACTCCCCCAGCACACCTAACTGTTCTGGTCTCGGTCTTATCTACATCAGTACCAGCAGTTTTCAACTCTCCTATTGGACCTGGAGGAATACTAATTAGTTGGAGAAAATGGGGAAGAATTAGAAGGAAGTCTTAGGAAATGTACATAAAACCAAAGGCACTTTTTATGTTTGTAGTAGACTTCCATGAGAATTTTTTCTATCAGGGCTACATTCTATCCATCAAATGTGTTAGGATGCAAAAAGGGTTGAGAACAGGTACTCTGCAGTCCCATTAAGTGTTATTTTGAACCACACATCTCATCCAGTCACTTACCTTATTAAAATCATTCAAAAGTTTCCTGTCACCTTAGAAAAAAAAATCCAATCTGCTTAGTAGGATCTAACTGTCCATGGTGCGTTCCCTCTCCATCTCCCAATCTCATCTCCTACCACATGCCATTTGGATTTTTATATTCACTATTAGCATCATGAGGTCTGTAATTCATAATGGCGAGATATAAAGAGTTTGAAAGGCATGACAATTTGGGCATTGTGTTCTTAGACACACAAAGGAAATATTTACAAATATAAGATGACGAAATTCCATTTGTGGTTATTGGAATGTTTCCCAGATCTCTGAAAAATCAACCCAATCAGTTATTAGAAGGAAGAGCTCTAGGCAAACTGCTACAGAGAATGAGATTAAAAATCAGATCTTTGTCCATACAGATGGCCAAAAGACACATGAGAGGATGTTCAACATCACTCATCATCAGGGAAATGCAAGTCAAAATCACAATGAGCTCTCTCACCTCACACCTGTCAAAATGGCTAAAATCAACAACACAAGAAACAACAGGTGTTGGCAAAGGTATGGAGAAAAATAAACCCACTTTCACTGTTGATGGGAAGGCACACTGGTACAGCCACTGTGGAAAATAGTACAGATATTCCTCAAAAAGTTAAAAGTAGAACTACTCTACAATCCAGCAATTGCACTACTAGGTTTTTATTTGAAGAATACAAAAATACTAATTTAAAGGAATACATGCAGCCTGGTGTTTATAACAGCATTATCTACAATAGCCAAATTATAGATGTGATTGATATATATATGTATATATGTACATATATATATATATATATATATATATATATGAAGTGTATACAAACACACACACACGTGCACACACACACGTGCACACGCACCAGGGAATATTACTCAGCCATAAAAAATGATGAACTCTCACCATTTGCAATGACACGGATGGAGCTAGAGAGTATGATACCAAGCAAAAAAAAAAAAAGGTCAGAGAAAAGACAAATAACAAAAGATTTCACTCATATGTGGAATTGAAGAAACAAACCAAATGAGCAAAGGGTTAAAAGAGAGAGAGAGGCAAACCAAGAAACAGACTCTTAAGTGTAGAGAACAAACCAATAGTTACCAGAAGGGAGGTGGGTGGGGGCACAGGTTAAATAGGGAATGGGATTAAGGAAGCACTTGTGATATTGTGTGGAAGTATTGAATCACTATAATGTACACCTGAAACCAATATTATATCGTATACTAACTGGAATTTAAGTAAAAATTTTAAAAAATAAATTAAAATCGGAATCTTTGTTAAGCACTAAGCAAATTTTTGACACATATCTTCAAACTCATTTCAGAAGTCCTCAGAGCAGATGCGAGTTTAACCTTGTATCTATGGCAGAATAAGACTGCTACATTATATGAAAACCTGGTCATAAATTTTAAACAGTTTCATTAACATTCCCCAGATCTAGTCTACCCATGTTGCAAACTTCCTCCTAGGTAAACTTATGTGATAGTCAGTAAATTTCTCTGTAACATTTCTGTTGTAACTCAAATCTCTAAGTATATGTGTAGGGAAGTCTCATTGTCATGCAAAAGTGTTTCTTTGCATTATTTTAAATTTTTTAGGAAAGAATTATAGCAAATAAAATGTTCCATTTTCTCCCTAAGACATTATCTGAGGGACAGTCAGCTGGTGTGTATTCTTGTCATTGATTTGTAGATTAATGTGGATTTTCAGTAAATTTATTAAAATTCCTCAGATTATAGTTCTGGAGATCTCTACGTGAACTGGAGTACTCTACTTCATGATCTTAAATGGTTCCTTGATTGCTTAAACTATCTACAAATATTGTGTTCAAAATGAAAACAAAGATATAGCTATATATAATTTTATTAACATTATATTTTAAATGTTATAAATGAACCTTTAAAAATAGCAATAAAATGTTGTTGGTCAACATTAATGAATTTTCATTCCAAGTATTTTCTACCCTTTGTACTGTCTTTCAGCTTAGATTATATGTTAATATTTACCATTTTATTGGCTGCTACAGATTACTTCTAAATTCAGCTAAGTTTTTCCAAGGGGTTACAGTTGTAGAAAATTAAGATTCCAATAGGTAAGTAGAACACAAGAGAAATTAAATGCAAGCAGTAGGAATAAATGGATGCTACATCAACCAGAATAATAGATCTAAGGCTGTTTTAATTCTAGAAATAGGTAATATAAATGTAATTCTGTATGAATCAAATCAAACTATCTTTAAGGCAAATTAAGGCATTATAAACTACGTTATGTCTGATTTTTTTCAGCATTAGAATGTGGATAATAACCCATTGGTAGGCTGAGTACTACATAACATTATATAATAAGCATTTTTCTCATTCAAAAATTTCTGAGTTTTAAAGATTTGCGTAAAAAATATTTAGATGTCCACTTATGAAGTAAACAAAAAAGACCCATAGTTTTGGGGCTGAGAGTGCCATCATTAAAAACAATAAATGCACAAGTGCATATTTTTAAAAAGAGAACAAGGGAGAGAAAGGAAAAGGAGTAGAAAAGCTTTTGCAAATTAGAGTAGTGGAATTTTTTATTACTTAGGAAACTTGGAAGATGAGGTTAAGCAAATCTCAAATCTCCACAAGGTAAAGCAACAAAAAAGAATGTGAAAATAGAACACACTGGAGAATTACAAGATCTGTCCAGAACATATAAATAAAGATGATTTGGGAAAGGAACACAGTGTTGGGAGAGAGCGTGCACACGAAGAAGATGGTGGAAAGGAAATAATTAACAAAAAATTATAATAACGCAGAAATATTTCCCAGAAAATGAGAAACCATGGATCCTTGATTGAAAAAACTCATAGAGTTTGAAAAAAAGACTTGCAGCAAGACTCGTCATCATGAAGCTGTTAAGACTAGGAATAAAGAGAAGTTCCTGAGAATTCCAGAGGACAAAGCAGGTGACAGAGGACCAGCACCAGACACTGTTGCACACACTTTCTCACTACCTCAGCAGCAAGTTGCTGTGATGACGAAATGAGCTAATGACACCTCGTGTGCGTGGGTGTGCACACGTGTGCACGTGTGTGCACATGTGTGTAGTACAATATAGTACCCCTGTTCTTGGGGTAGTATCCTGACACCAACGCCATACGGTCTTATACGAAGTTATTACTATTAATTAATCTAAAACATGATTCTGATCTATTATGATTGCCATTACACACTTGAGGAATCAACAGGACAGAGCAGCGACATCTCTCCAGTTGTCCCCCAACTAGTAAGGGATGAAGCTGGGAGCCAAACCCGAGCAGTATTCCTTCAAGGCTAACGCTATAAACCATCACACAATACAGGCCTCCTTAACCTAGGCCATGAATGAAGAGATATTCCCAATAAATCAAAGAGCCGAAGACAGCATAAGAAATTATGAAAATATATGTATAAAACAGCTTATAAGAAAATATTTTAATAACCTGTGACAAGGGGAGACTTATTACCAAGACACAAAACTCAGAAAACACAAAGTCGGATTTGGCTTCAAAAAAAAATTAAACACTTCATGTAGCTAAAGGAAATTAGCTAAATAACAAGATGCAGTTTTTCAACTTGGAAACATCCTTCAACTTGAAAAAAAGTAAAAGGCTAATAATATCCAGATCTTACTAACATTAAGAAAATACTTTTTTACCCTCTATGTGGGAGTGTAAATGAGCACAATGCAAACTGACAGTTTATTTCAGACACTTAATGGCATAAATCAACCATTAAACTTTTTTTTTTTTTTGGCAATGTGAAGGGTGAGAGATGACATGTGATATTTAATCATTTTATATAATCTTAAACTGAATTACATAACTTTACTAACATGTACAAATACCTCCTCAAAAAAATGTTAAGGATATAATAATTCCCAGCAAAGAACAAAGTGTCACCTCCCTCATCTTAAATTAATATGTCCTCATCCATTTTACTGATTACAGTTTGCTCTGCACTGACCTGTGTCCCCCCAAAATTTATGGATTGGAGCCCTAACCTCAAATTTGACTGTATTTGGAAATAGGGCCTTTAGGGAGGTAGTTAAGGTTCAATGAGGTCATAAGTGTGGGGCCCTGATCCTACAGGATTCAGTTCCTCAGAAGAAGAGGAAGAAAGAGACCACAGGAAATCACAGAGAAGAACCCGGGTCAGGACTCGGGCAGAAAGCAGCCAAGGACAGTGTCCTCCCCGGAAACCAACCCCGCTCACACCTGGATCTAGGCCTTCTGGCCTCCAGAACTATGAAAACATCGTTTCTCTGGTTCAGGCCCCCGGTCTGAGGTACTTTGTTAGGCCAGCCTGAGTTGACGACAGCACAGCTTAAGTTGTTTTCGTTCTTTGATGACATACTTCAGAGGTATTCCATTCACATCTGTAGGGATTGAGTCATGACGGTTGGTATTCCTGCTCTGAAGCTTTGCTGCATCCTCCACTAAACAGACATTTTGAAAAAGTTCTGTGAGGAAACCAAGAATGGAGTGGTGGTGGCCGTGGGGCTGGGGGGAGGGGACATGGAGAGATGTCAGTCAAGGAACGAGTTTTCACTTATGAGAGGAATGCCTTCGAGGCTCCAGGGTAGAGCTTGGTGACAATGGGTAGGAAAACGGTTTGTGTGCTTGACAGCTGCTGAGAGTAGATCGTCAACATTCTCACCGCATACGCGAACACGGAATGAGGCCTGTGAGGTGATTGTGTTAATTATCTTGATGACCATTCCACAGTGTACCCCGTGTACGTGTATATCAAGTCATCACCTTGTGCCCTTGCCATATATACAAGCACATTTCTCAATTGTACCTCAACTTTTAAAAGTAAAAGGTAAAAAAATAACAAGAGCAGAAAAATCCATGTGTCCAAATAAAAAAAAATTAAGAGACAACTAAATACCAAAAAAGAGAGAAAGAGAGAGTTCTGTGAGGAAATGTAGCAAAATGTCAGCAAGGTTTTGGCTTCAATTTCCAGACCTAGGTCTGCCTCTCTGCCCCTCCACTTGTCAACTGTGCCAGTCCGTAAAGACCTGTGGGCTTCGATTTGCTTTTTCCCACCGGGAGAATAAGGATATGCAATTTCACGTCATAGCACTGATATGAGGATTTTTTTTTAATGATATTTCTATGGGGTGCCTGGGTGGCTCAGTGGGTTAAGCTTCTGCCTTCGGCTCAGGTCATGATCTCAGGGTCCTGGGATCGAGTTCCGCATCGGGCTCCCCGCTCAGCAGGAAGTCTGCTTCTCCCTCTCCCTCTGTCCCTCCTTCCTTCCCCTCACTCATGCTCTCTCCCTCTTTCAAATAAATGAATAAAATCTTCAAAAACGGGGTGGGGGCCATGAAGTTACTGGGACCCTGAACTCTCCACTGGAATTTCAGAAGCACCCACTAGGACAGCCCACAGACCCAACTAAAACATAGTCTGGTTTGAACTGAAATTAGAATGAACTGAGTAAAAGCCAAATACAGCGTCGGGGAAGGATGTGGAGAGTGAGTCCCCGGCATCTGCAGGCATAACTAGGAGGTTCTGAGTCCCCATGACCACACTTGCCACAGCTCCAGGCCATTCTCCCGTCGTGTCTAGCTTCCATTTATGCCTCCCGCCAGGAAAACATTCAAGTATTAGACGCCCACGAAAAATCCTGGCCCATGGTCCCCTGCTGTGAGAGCTCCTAGCGCCCCCTGTTCTGGCCCCCCACCCCGCCACTCCTGCACTCTGTCCTGCAGCGTCCACCACCCGTCCCCCCCTTGTCCTCCCCTTAGAAAGCCCTTGTGAGGGAAGACGGCTCCTGCTCCGTGTCTACTCAGGCCTGACGGTTGTTGATGCGTTCTTCTTGCCTGCCCCGTTCCTCCTGAAGCTGTTTTACTGGGGGCTACTTTTCTCCCCTTTAAAAAATTGTTTTATTATTTAAATGGACAACCCCCTTCCCTCTCTCCCAGATCCCAACAAAGTAATAAAACAAATTCAAATCAAGTATCTAAATTCTTACCAATTAATAAGCAGGAGTGCTATGCTTTGGGACCCTTCTGACTTGCTAAAGAAACCATTTCTTTTCTATCTTATGTAAAGAACACAGATGTCTCCGTGAGCACAGAAAACCAGGCGCCATCATAAAGGGGGAAGCACGCTTCTTCCTTCCTCCGGAGAGGGAGGGTATTGATAAAGTGCTGTCGTTCTGGGCTTTTTTCTAGGTGTGATGTGACTGTCTGGTCATTTTCCACGGCATCTGTGTTCCTTCCAGATCTTTACTGGTTTGAATCTTTCAGGGTGCTCCTGAGTGTTAGCCCTTTGTGGCTAGAGTGACTTCGCCTTCCTTGTCCTGTGGTGTTTAAGTTTCTGGAACTGGGAGGATTCGCATCATTTTGTTAGAATAAGCAAATATTCTCAGTGTCTCAATATCCAATATATTTCCTTCTCTATGGAATGGAACTGTGTTCTTCCATCTGGGGGTTGTGCACGTAGCATGGGTGGAGGGTTGTCATGAAGTGTCATTTCAGAGTATACTTCCAAATGCCAGGGAAATATGGGTTTTATCCCCAGCTTATCAATATTTCCTGAAAATATGGGTGGAAGATATTATTTTCTTTTAAGACAAACATGAATATACACTGCAATAGAAACAAAAATGTAAAAAGACTTTTAAGATAGACCAGTAGCCATTAGCAAATTTGTTGTTTTTAAGTTTCAGAATTCCCCACATTCCCCACGTATGTATTCAGCTCATTTTTCTTTAGGGGATGATCTGGAGGGAAACTGTAGGAAGAATTTAAATAGAGTCTCTGTTTAGTGGTGTGAACAGTCTATTCTAGCAAGTGTTTAATTGAAGCCACAAAGTTGATTTCTGTTTTGTTTTCATCAACAGTGCCAAAGGGCATAATTCAAATAAATGTGGAGAAAATGCTTAATTATTTCTCTCTCTTCTTCTCTTACTCATTGTTGACATAATCAAATAGTACTCATTAAGCCTTCATCTGTACAGTTCTGATTGAGGTATGCTATTTTTGTGATAAGCATTAAATAGCGTCATCTGTGAATTGTCTGAAAAGAAATGGTTGAGGTAAAAAATAATAATAATAATTTCATTTCCAGTTAAACTAGAAATTGTTCATAGAGGAGCCGAAGAAAGCAATGTTGACCTTGAAGGAGAATAATGTTCAAAGCCCGGCACAGTGAGGGGACACCGCTGACCCAGGGGAGAAAGCGCAGACATTGAACAAGAACACATAAAAAAGAATCTGGGCCCGCTGGGCAGAGATAGAAGGGAGAAAACTAGCATCTGCTGGGTACCTCCAAGTTCCAGGCATCTTCCCAGGTGGTGGTTCACCCAATCCTCAAAACACAGGGAGCACAGGGCAGTTGTGGTTGACATGATGTCCACAGCTCTCTTCTCAGCCCCATTGGTGCCCTGCCGGATCTTGGAAAGAACGGGTTGTGTGCATCCTTCTTTCGTGTTTCTGTTTGTCTCTCCATGATCAGCCACCATTCCCGAAGCAGCCTGTGAACCACTTATGAAGACAGGGACTGGACTTCCCATTCCCGTGTCTCCTCTGTGGGGTGTTGAACTGTGTTAGCTCATGTTTGACAAAGAGCAGTTGCTTGACTGAAATTTCACACTCAAGATTCTAGGGTCAAACGCTGAGTGTGCCAGACTCTTCCCAAATCCACAACTTACAAGCCTTCGCTTTTAGCCCACAAGAAGTGCGAACTAAGGGTGATCCCCAATACTGCTCTCTTTTGGGTATTTCTCATTTATTTTTTAAATAAGATAAAACCGAGGCCAGGAGCACTGTCTTAATATTAGAATTTCTGGCTGGTTTATGCTGATAAATGCCTGCAGCTCTACTTGTGAGAACGTGAATTATCGTCTGGGAAGTCAATGGTGAGATAAGGAGCAAAACTATTAAAATGTTTAAGTGATTTTTTTTTTCATATCACATTACTCTCTCATAACTTTGCCGCATAAGTACCATGTGAAAATGCCACCTTCTTCTGGAGGGCCTCTCTGGCCGTCCCATCTAGGTGACCTTGCTGGTCACCTCTCTTTTCACTATGGTGTAACATGTCTGAATTCAGTTACAATGCATTGGTTTCAGAATCAGAGTCGTACAGCACCACTCATGTCATCCAGAATTTGCAGCTAAGGAAACCCAGAACTCAAGAGACAAAGCGAGGCTCACGAGGTTGTTACTCCTACAAGTAGCAGAAGCAGCATGCAGATCTGGTCCGTTAGCTCTGAGTTCCCACCCCTTCACCCTAGGTCCCCTCACTTCTCCACTTTTCTGACTCTTCCCAGATCCAGTGTTCTTCCTTGCAGCATCAGGGTCCTACAGGATAGAG
Organism: Enhydra lutris kenyoni; assembly: GCF_002288905.1. Taxonomy (NCBI): domain Eukaryota; kingdom Metazoa; phylum Chordata; class Mammalia; order Carnivora; family Mustelidae; genus Enhydra; species Enhydra lutris. The sequence goes on along the minus strand of NW_019154120.1, from coordinate 8,110,471 downwards.
AAGACACAACTGGATGGGAATTTAAAAGACTTTAAAGGACTATTTACCTGGGAGGGAAGGGACGGAACCAACAAGGAATTGTGAAGGACAGGCAATAGCAGGCAGCATTCCTACCTGCAGAGGCAAGGAGCAAAGAGAGGAAATGTGGTTAGGACGCCCTGGGAGAGGCAGGGCAGGGAGCAGAAAGGTCCAGAAGCTCAGAAGGAGGCAGGGCTGGCCAAACCCCAGGAGCTGCCGGAGGGCAAGGCAAAGAGGAAATGCCCACATCTCCCTCCTCCCCTAATCTGCTCCTGGGGAGACTTAATCTACAAGGGAATTGGGCCAACAGTGAATCGAAAGTGATTTTTAATGTAAAAAGCAAAATTTCACTCTCACAATTTTTTAACCTTAAGTGGTTCTACCAGTTCAATTAGCCTTCTATTACCCAATTCATTTGCATTTCTCCCTGGACCCCAAGCTTCCAACACTGCACGGATGTTTTCCAAGTCACCACACTCACCTGATGATGAAACTGGCTTTAGGCACATGACCTCATGGAGGAGAAGGACGAGATGCTCGTCATCTCTGTGAGAGTGGACTGTCTGGCCTCCATCCTTCCTGACAGAGACCAGAAACATTGCCAATCAGGCGCGAAACATCTTTTCGTTTTGCTGAAACAGACACTCTGGAAGGACAGAGCACACCAGATCCAGTGTCCTCTGCTCACTAAGCTCAGTCTCAAGCACGAAGAACAATCAATTCCTGGTTAAGAAAAGGTTGAGGAGGCCCCCGGATAAGGGTGACGTTTTCTCCCTCTGTTGTCGGCATTCTGACAAGCTCCTCGGTGGTCACTTCCGTTTCCGTTTGCATTAGACAAATGTTTCGTTTCAGGGATGCTTCCGAGTTCCCAGAAGCATAGATAGAATTTTCCTTAAATCTATTTTCTAGAAGATTCAACTTTCCGGCCATTTTAGTAACCATAAAGGTTTGTTTCGGTTAATCATATCACCAAGTGGGTTCAGTTACTCACAAACCTGACAGGATAAGTCAGGGCCTTGATGTCTCCAATTGTGAAAGCTCTTCTTGCTAATTGATGGTTACTGGTTGGGATACAGTGTAATTTGCCTGCTCAAAAAAGGTTTTAAGAAAGTATGTAATTTGCTTTTGTGTGCCAAAAGTGAGTACAGAAGAAAAAAATGCAGCTCACAGGCTCTCCATCAAAAACAGCTTTTTTTTTTTTTTTTTTTTTTTTTCCAGAAAAGCTTTTCTGCTTTTGTTCCAATAGCTGGAGGCTACTAGAAGTTTGAGATCTCTAGAAAGCGTACCCAGCTCCCTGGCATCTTGTTTGACAAGACACACTTGAAACTCTTGAGCCTTGAATACATTTTTAACTCCAAGAGGAATAAAGCACCAGAGTTGTCCGTGTCCCACACCTGTGTCCTTACCTGGAGCTCTCTTGGGAGGATGTGTGGGCCTCGGCCTTGTTTGCTTGTTGTTGTTTTTGGTTTTTTGTTTTTTCAATCTATCCCTTTGCTTCCCTGGATCTCTCTCTCAGCGCACCTCTCCTTCCTTCCCTTCTCGCAGGCCACGGGTTCGGTTCCTCGAAGATGTCTCGCGCACAGACGTTTCCCAGCTACGCCTCGGAGCAGAGCGAAGAGACGCAGGCTCTGTCTCGGGCGGGCAGCTACGGGTTCAGCTCCAGCTCTAGCCTCATTCAGTGACAGTCGGAGAGCTGCTGCCGCCCGGAGACAGTCTGTCCGCACCTGCCGCGGGGGCCACTGCCCCTCAGCCTCCTGGAACACCCGTCGCGGCTGAAATGCAAGTGGGGCGGGTCTAGCCCCCATCCCAGGGGAAGGTTACAGACTGGAGTTCTGCTTCCTCGACTCTGTGGCTAAGTCTTTATTTATTGAATTTCTTGGGGGTTGGGGGGGTGGGGAATCTATGTTTTACAAAAATAAGACTCCAAATCGTAGCAACAGTCATTTAAATGAAATTCTTTGGTTCTGGGCACCATGGAAAGTGGCCCACACCGGGTGGTGCCTGTGGGGGTGGGCATGACCCTGTCCTCGTGGCTCAGCCCTCCCGTCCCGTGGCGGGGTCTGTCCTTAGACATAAGGTCACCCACCGCAAACTCTGTGGCATGGAAGGTTCGGATGGAGACACATCCAGCAAGGTCTACAAATGGCATCATGACTCTCCATATAAATAAGCCCCAGTGACAATGAAGGGAACCCGAGATCTAGAACGCACTGCTGAGCGGGGTCTTGGAGCTCTGCTGTGTGTGTGCGTGCGTGTGTGTGCATCTGTAGACAAACAGATATGGAGACCGCCGTATCCATCTGTGTCTAACAAGTATACACCAGATGTGTGCTGAGTGTGACAGGCTATGCTCACTTACATTGTTGAAAACTGTAATTTGGTGCATTAACATTAAGATTGTTACGTTGAATAGCTATTTTTAAAATAGTGCTGTAAAAAAAAAAAAGGCTTCTTATTAGCAAAAGTATTTACGTAGTCAAGTCTGCTCCTCTGACAAGTATAAATGAATATGTGAGAAGGGGGGACGTGCTTGAAAACAAAAACCAGAGAACCGCTCTAGCTGTCCTATGCGTCGTGTCGCCATGCCGTCTTTCTGGTTAGTATCCCCTTGGTGACAATGTTTGTCTCCTTGGCCATCCCTCTGAGCTACGTGAGGGAGATAAGGTGTGATCGCCCACCTGCCTCCATTTACCCTCAAGTAAAAAAAAAAGATTTTAAGTGGGAAACCGTTTTTTAAGAAAGAGATGGAAAGTATGTATATGATACCCAGAAAGAACTCAGCTGTTTTACCGTTGGGAGAACCATGGGCACAGGAGCGTAGATGTTAATTATTTAAGATTTTATAGACGCCATTATCAAAAGCCACTGGGCACTTGTGATTTAGTGTGTAACCAGAATTTGCTAGGCTTTCCTTTCTTCCTAATGGACATGGTTGGCTGGGATCGTAAGAGAAAACAGATCAAGTATAATTTTTTTCATCTCTGACAAACCTTCCAAGTTTAAAGGGAAGCGAGTGGTTGGCTTCCTCGTGATCTAAAGAATTTGGATCATTTATTTAGGGTCAGCAAAGATATTTTTGTCCTTCATTTTGAAGTTTATTCAAGTAAAAATTAAAATCATTCTGCCCGACTTCCCTGGTGCCACACGCCTAAGACGACAAGCCCACAAACACCGCAAGTGGAGTGTAAAGTGCAGTGAGCCCAGATCACGGAAGACAAAAACCTGATTTGTTTTTTCCTAATAGCAAAATTCTTTGAACTGTTGAAGTTAGTCTGTTGAAGGGGTACCTGTCTTGCTGATCTATAATAAGACTTTTTCTTTCTTATCTCTATCCATAGCTTGAATACAGATTACACAGACATTTCAGAGAATTACTACTGAGTAGAAATGGTTCTGGGTCCCTCCTAGATGCATATACACTTAGAGCACCTACCTGGCCTCTCTGAATCTCTCTGATAAGTATGAACACCCCATCAGGATGCTAATCATAAGAGTTCACTTGGCTATGAAAAATAATTATCTTAAGCTTTCAGGGATAAAAAAAAATGACTCAAACCCTCTGTGCTGTGAATTTTGCTGACACAGCAGAAAAGCGGATGCCGGGTTCCTGATGATGACCCAGCCTTCCCTAAGATCCCAGCTGGCAGGGTCACACGCCTCTGAATCACTGAGCGCCTCGGCATTTGCTTCCAAAATGCCCTTTGTAAACCACACCAGAGCAGCCCCCCGCTGAGACCATCCGCGCACAGCTCCTGGTGGTGCCACACTCAGAGCAAGCCTCTCGGCGGCTCACTCGGTCGAGCTCTGCTTAGAGACCACAGTTTCTACACAGGACTTGTGGGGAAAGGGCCTCAGGGGTCCTGGTTCATGTCTCAGCTTCATGAATGTGCGAGAAGCACAGACAACGAGTCCGGGGTGGGGGGGATCCTGCTAATTAGATGAGTCTGCTCTTGTGTCTGGCGGAAGACACGATGCCTGCCTGAAATTGCTTCCAGAACACCATTCGCTTGTGATCATTACCCGTGAGCATAAATGAGGAGATACCAAAGATCAGGCGAATCTTGGGCCAGGTCATTCTGAAAATGAGGTCATTACAAAAGTGTGTGAGAGAAATTTCCTTCCCAAGTCTTTAACCCAATCTCATCCCAACGAGGATAATGCTATAAAGTCTCTCCTGGTACATTTTTGGAGATTTATTCTAGCATACGCCCCCATCTGTACTAATAATTGTAGCTCAGATAAAATTGCTAACCGAACAGATAGGAGAATTTATATTAGCCTAATATACTTGACATGAGGCAGTGTGCATGGTAATAAAAATGACGAGCAAACAAATCTTCTGTAAAAACCAAAGATGAAAGAAAAGTTACCATACCATTCTCCTGCAACTTCATAAAACCAATTTCATTGGAGCAATTAGAATGAACATAGACACATATTCAACGCACTCGAGCTCATAGGTTTTTGACTGAAGATACCTCTACACTTTGCAAGTCATTTTTCTCCCTCAGAAATTGTATCATATCTTTCCTGCCATTGGGATTGCTCTGAACCAAAGACATCCTTTGGCTCCTTCTGAAAGTGACTCACTTGGGGTTCCAACCATATATAGGTAGGTGAGTGAAGATGGTCACAGTTTCCACATTGGGTTGGAAGAGAACAGTGGTGAGGGACCTTGATCCAAGTAATGAAGGCTCTTCTGAGAGCAGAGAAATGCTGGAGGGTGTACACAGTTTTCACGAAAGATGACATGGCGGGAGGGGGAGAGGTTATTTCTTACATCCCCCAATTTTCTTCTGAAAATATTAATCATTGCACCCATGACCGATACCTGACCTTATCTTTGAAGTGTTTAAAAGCATAAAATAAGCTTGACCCAGTAGTTTACCATACTGGTGGGGGAAAAAGAAAACATATTCTTTGCTTTTTCATTGAATGAGTAATAGGCACTCAGAACCAATTTATTTATGCAGGTCGTTGATATTTATGAATCAATAGGTTCTGGCCACTGCCACAATATGAACTTAATGAAATAAGAAATGTATATTTACTTATATACTAGGGAAGATACCGTTTGATGAAGCATGTGAAATAAAGTGAAACTATTTATTAAAAGTAAACCTCACTTTTTTTCACCAAGTAGTAACTAGAGTACTAGTCCTAGTATCTTGTACAATTTTTCTCTGTCTTCATTGGGCAATTATGTTTGAAAATCATTTATCACCTATAAAATGGTCAGCCACTAACCCTTTCTGTCCAATATAGAAACAGTGGACTGGTAAATAACATTACACTGTTAATAGTTTTTACAGATCCAATTTATTTACTGCATGTGGTATCTTTAGAGTAGAAATTAAAAACATATCATAAAAATTTATGTCTGCCCCTCATTCTTCAGCCAATATCTGAGAAAACTTTGTAAAAAAGCATGAGTACCCTAACTCCTAGATTACTTGAGCCACTTACTGAAATCAACCATTAATGCTATGGTGAAAACAAGCTAAGCAAATTATATTCTTATAAAAAAATTTGTAGTCCAGTTTTGATGATTATACCATAGCACAGTAAATAGGCAATATACATTCAGTGATGCTAAGCTTTAGGCCTTTAACACATTGTCTTATAATAAATATTGTACTAAAAACTGCTCAAGGTGAAAATGATACACTTTTCTCCAATTCTATGAACATATCATGTCCATCAGTTATCTGGAAATTTCAAATTGCTCTATCAGTCACATACCATACTTTACAACTCCTCAACCTTGGCCTTCTTCAAATAGATAAAAATTGGCCACTCTATTTCCATTAATATAATACTAGGCGATGTGCTACACAGATGAATTTCTGGCCTATGAAATGTATGGAGAACAAGAGCCCATGGAGGGGGCACAGAAGGAGCAAGGGACCTACTCAGGAGGGCAACAATTTAGATAGAATTATAAAACCCCAGTGAAATGTCCAAAGTAGCACTAAGACCCTATTTTCTTGACACTCTAACCTCAGTTCCATATCACAGAGTTGGTCTTCTTGACCAGCTTCACCTGGTGAAGACAACGGTTGCACCATGTTTTGAAGTGACCACAGAAAGACAACACATAACCAATAAGTATGCTTCCTCGGGTTTAGTGAAAATTATTGAACATGAAGGAGTGTGTAACAAGATCCCCATGGTAAAGTGTCTCTTGGGTAACCCAAGGATTATTTTTGTATGGTCAACTTCCTTTGAGTTTCAAAATGAAGGCATGTTATCTGTGACCCTGGGCTGAGGGCTAAGTATGTCATTAGAGAGCCACAGCCCCATGTGTGCATTCTCTGTGAATGTATTTGCAAAACTAGCCCACCTTTTTCTCCCTGAAACTATCACAAGTCCTTACTTTCTTACTCAAGAATGTGAATCTTTGTTGGATCACTTCTCCAATTACTACAACTTGTTGAGGCAGTAGCTAGTTTACAGACTCTCATGGAAGTATCCTGAGATGTTGGGCACATTTTCTAGACGGGCAGGATGCCAGCTAGCTCTGGAAGCAATTGTGTGGAATAAAGGACCCACTTCACATTCTACTCAGGAGGAAACCCAAGCCCATGAATGTTGTCATTTATTCAAGGCAAAGAAACAGTCAGGAACAGTTGTGCCCAGTTCTAGGCTCCTGGGCCAGAGCTAATTTCCTTGGCTCCATCTTGTGTCCCATTTAGATGCAATGGGGGTTGAGAAATGCCACATGGCCTCTAGGTAAATGGGCCCTTGCATAACATTTGAGTGTCTCCTCAGGTTTTTCCGATGTTCTAACCATTCCTGGACTCATCACTATCTGTGTCAGTAGAGAGGCTTTATGAGACAACTCATTAAACCTGTAGGTCATGAATGATTGGCATAAATTGTATTCTTCTTACAACTGTTACCAGTTCTTCATTGGAAATTCAAACTTACTTATTCTAAAGTGATAGTCAAACTAAAAAAAAAAAAAAAAGTGGGTATGGTTTGTATTCCTACTGATTCATCGTATTGTAATCATGATAATGATTTTATTCTTATTTTATCTCCCTGTAGTATTTTGGCTTAATTCTTTATGGCATTTGTCACAATGTGTTTAGATAATAACATTGGGCTCACATTTTGTTTCTTGTGAACTTCAAAAATCTTCCATTTTCAGTTGGAACTGGGAAATGACTTTTTTTTAACAATAAAATAGCTTACATATCAAGTTTTTTAATACACTTCAGTAGACAATTATTTAAATTAACTGAAGCCTAGATAAATAAGAAATCAGTTAAAGTTACCAAGTAGTATGAAAACCACATTTTACTTATGATTTTCATACACTTTTCCCTAGTTTATGATTTTAATATCATGTAAACATTTAAAGGAGAGGAAAAGTACATTTGTCAAAGAAATACTGTAATTTCCTTCTAATAATTCTGTTTAAAAAGTTTTTATTTTGCCTTCTTTTCTATGCCTACTACGCTATATTCCGTATTCCAATTTTAAGAAGAATGAATAATTTTAAATTTTTTAATAGTTATTTGGGCCTAGTTTTAATTGTTAATACAATTCACTTTCTCTGTCTGTTCTCTACTCTTGGGACGATTTTAGACTGAAAGAGAGCATAAAATCAGCCCTTTTTGTAGACAGAGAATACTGCACTGAGTGGAACAGGGGTCTACTATGACCAGGCCATGCTGTTCTCATTAAGATCTGACTGCTACCTTGATTCACTCAAGAGATCTATAGCTTCATAAGACTTGCTTATTTTTTGGAAATCTGAAATTTAAAAGCCTAAGTTCAGGAAAAGAAGATTGAAATCATGACTTAGTTTTTTTTTTTTTTTTTTCAAAAGTAATGACAGATTTTCTCTCGAAAACAATGTAAGAGGGTTTCTATGGTGTTCCAATATTGTTAACTATTTGACAAATGGGCTGAAAGGCAGGGAAAATGAAGACTAGAATGGCAATAGCATCTTGATGTTCTATATAAATAAAAAATTAGCATGGTATAGGTCAATATGAAATCATGTGACTAATCAAATTCAGACTTACGTATCTACTGCATAATTCAAAGACCAATGCTTATTCTTAAATATACATGTTTGTGTGTGTCTATCAGTGGGTTCAACGGGGGAAAGGAAGCTCTCAATTTTCGCGAAGACCTAAAATAGAGAATAGAGATTCCTTCCAGTTATGAGGCACTCTATATTACTTTGGTAATAACAGGCAGAATATAAATCACAACAATGAATCCGTCTACTCCCTGACAATAAATGAGCATAAAAGCCGGCAGATGAGAGAACCAGGACCTGCAGAAGCCCCCTTGTACCTTCTCTGCACTGAACCCTAACACCACACACACACACACACACACACACACACACACACTTTTTTTTTACTTTTGACCTACTCTGTATGTGTTAGATTTGTTACCTTTTTCCTAGGTCCACCCAGAATTATCCCACCTTTCAAAATCCTTATCCTTATGAATCTTCAAAATATATTATGTGCTATATGTTTGCTTCCTGTAAATTCTTTTAAATTAATTTATATATACTTTGTGAAGTCTTCTACTGTAAAGGGATGTCATTTGTCATTGATTAAATATAATGTTTATGATTATTTTGATAAAAATAACTTTGGATGCTAGGCCCTTGTTAAGAAATAAAATATCCATTACCCAGTTTGCTTCTACTGGAAATCATATGATTTGACTTTATTTTTCATCACAGTCTACTCTGGATAAATAACAGTTTGGGGACGTCTGTACTTAAATACCAGTTGAGCCACCTTTTGGAATGGGATGCAAAGGAACAGCTGTCCCTAGAACCTAAATGTGAATTTCTGGCAGAACATAAACTATTATAAAAATGAGGCAATAATAAAATTAGGAAATTAAATTATTTTTAAATCTGTCTGTGTGATTTTTTCCCCCCTTGGTAAAAACACATGAAATACATAATATAAGAATTACCTTCTTCTGAATTCATAGTTTCTGTATCTCAATCCTTGGTAGATACACCTAATGAATTGTTGTTAATGTCTTCCACATAATTCTAAGAAATTTACAATTGATATGGTTACAAGGAGGGTGATTTATAGTAATTTAAGTAATGCTCCACTACTGAAAAAAAGCAGTCCAGAAATATTGCTTTACACCACAACTTTGCATGATTGAGATTTTTGAACATCTATATCGATGGTTTTTACCCATGAGTTATTTAATATTGTTCACTATATTATATGATTTCCTTATATTTTTATTATTATGTGATGAACTGTAACTATGTAATTAAACAGGATTCTGACGGTCATAGTCTGCTAACCTTTAAAATGTTACTTATTCCTTCATTCCTTGACTTGATATTTTCAAAATAAAGTAAAAGAAGGCCCTTTATTAAATGTAAGATTACTGAGAACTTATTATGCACTCCCAGTGTTTTCCTAATCCTATGTTAAATAATTTTTATTAGAGTGACTGGGCTTGGTGGAATCATAGAATATTAATGTTGTTACTGGCACTGGTGATCAATACTTTTATTTTCAGTGAAGCGACATCCAGAGTTTTTAAGTGGCTTTCAGTGTCACGAACTGGAAAACAACTTTCCCTCCAGCTCTGTGCCTGCCCTTTAACAGCCAAAGAAAATTACTGAAAATGAACATTTGGCAGACAAAGACTTCACCCCAAAGGTGAAATGTGTGCAGTCATGACCACACCAGATCTTGATGACTTTCTAATTTTCACCCCATTGTATTGAACCTCTTGTCACCTGGATTTAGACGATTTGCATCTGTTTCTCAAACTTAATCTTTAGATATTAACTGGGAATTTGTTGTAAGTTCACTAGATTAATTTGTGAGGAGTGTTTTTCCTTTTGGAGGGTCATGTCTTTAAAGAGAGTCCAAAGCTTCCGTCTGTCTTCAATGATCAGAGACATCAGAGTGGGTGAGTTCACCTGGACGGAGCAGACATGCGGCTAGAATGTCCAGCTGCGGTAGGTCTGGCCAAAGTCATGCATTTGAAGAAGGCAATGACAACTGTATGACAGCTTTCAGACCTGTCAGCTGGGAGAAGTTTGGAACACAAGGGGCAGTGAGGGGGCCCTTCCTTGTCAATGTGGAATGAAACCCTGCTTCTCCTGGATATGAATTTTTTTTTAAGATTTTATTTATTTATTTGATAAATTTGAGAGATTTTTTTGAGAGAGAGAGTATGAGAAGGGGGAGGGTCAGAGGGAGAAGCAGACTCCCTGCCAAGCAGGGAGCCCGATGCGGGACTCGATCCCAGGACTCCAGGATCATGACCTGAGCCTAAGGCAGTCGCTTAACCAACTGAGCCACCCAGGCGCCCCTGGATATGAATTTTTGGTGCCACTTTCATAACAAGCTAGTGATGTGAACTTCTTCCTCTTTTTCTTCTTCCTCTTAAAGTCATGAGGACTATGAAAAGTACAAAAGTTTGTATAAGTTTGGAGCCAACATCAAAGAAGATATTTAATAAGTGCCTGCCACAGGGCACGGCCCAGGAGCCATGGCTCTGCTATTGTTGTAATATAATGAAGAGAAACAAAACCAAGAAAATCTCCCCAGTGGCAAAACTGCTATCCTTATTTCTAAATTAGTCAAGAAAAACATTAGGCAAATTTACCTAATTTTGATATCCATATGGTGAATTAGAAAAATAAATGTTTGAGCAAGACCTAGATAGGATATCTAAGCATTCATGAAAATATGAATTATCCTAATATCTAGGTGTTTCAGGCTGCTGCTTTATAGGATCTCCAAGGCCAGTCAACCACTAAGGACTTACTGAGGGCTTGCTGCTTACAAAACGTGAGTCAAGGGCATGCGACATCTCCTCGCTCTTGGGTCTTGCCCACTTTTTGATACACATCAGTGTCAGGCAGGAGCTCTGGCAGCAAATGGGTACTTGGCTTTGCACAGAAGACATGAGATAGCTAGAAATAAGGGGTTAGGGAAGGCGAGAGAGACTAGCCTCCCCAGCTTCCTAAATCCCTTTTTCCTAGCTGTCTCTGGATTTCTCCTTTTTTTTGCCTTTTCTGCCTTTTTTTTAATCCTAGGAAATTATTAGACAGGGTTGTCGAACATAGCTCCAAAATTATCTCCCGTTATTTGAATTGCATAAATGTTTTAAACCACGTTCTCTAAAATTCCCAACTCCTTTTTTGACACAAACTTGAGCAGAAGACAAATATGCAGTCACCCACTTTCTCTGCATGTGTGAATTATAGAGCTCCGTTCTATGTACCTTATAATCTTCCAAATATTTGCAAACTTTGGATATAAGGTAGCCAAAAGAGAAAATGCTATTTCAAAATTTAATTTTAAAACCATCCTCTGAATCTTCTAAGAGCTAGGAATTCAAAATGAGCAGGAGTTGAGCTCTCCTCTAAGGAGTTTGCCATTTAGGGAAGAAGTATGCATTTCAAGTCATGAAGCAGGTACGATCTGTCTGGGATATTCAGCCAATATCCCTTGACTTAGTAAACCCTTTCTTCTTCCGGTATTTAAATTATTTAAAAAATTATTTTAGTTAGACTGCTGTTTTTGAAGTTTATGGGTTTTTTTAGTAATTATATTTCAGGGAGCTAAATATAGAGACAGAGTTTGATGTCCAAAATAATAAATACTAAAGCCACTAACCAGAAGTAACCCTCACTCTCAGCAATGAATCTAAAGAAAGAATGCTACAGACGTATTTTGTAGATATTCTACTTAGCTCTTCTACCTCCTTCGCCTCCACGTCTGATCCTCTTTCTCAGTACTGAGGGGGAATAACATTAGAACCACTGAGATGGCATGAAGCATTGAGAGTTTTGACAGGGAAACTTAACTGAAATGAATTGCTATAAATTTATAATTTGTAAATGGGACGTCTAGGTATTTGGTAAGAAAGAATGCCCACTATTACACATTGTAATACTGTGCACAACCTAGACTGATACGGGTGCTATTTGGTATCTCAGGTAAAATCAACATAGTTTATAAAAATATAATTCCATCCTTCACGTGGCATTTCTCCTTCCTAGTTCTTCCACGGCAATGTAAATTGTACGGAGATCCAAGAGGCATTATATCCCCGGAAATGCTATATTATGGTGCTTGACATTTTAAACAATAACATTTGCATGTTATATTTAACTGTGCATTTAAGTTGAATTTATGAATGGGATTTGGAGCATTATGATCTCTGATAGTTCAGGTCATTGCTGATGACTCAAGAAAAGAGATCACATTTGTCCTTTTCGGTTCCTTTCTAGATACTGTGTTCTCCCTAAAGCTTATATAAAATATGATTCATACAATGATAATGAGTGGTTATTACTAATGCATTTCCCTAATTTGAAGGAGATGGTAATGGGTTTGGGGTCATTTGCTTGATATTAGTCTACCTCAATAGAAAATTTCAATGCTACTCCCATTAACATGTGAAGAGAAAGAGGGCTGAGTTTGAGAAGCAATTTTTGAATGATCTTTTTGAAAAGTTTTGCAGTATTTTGATTTAAGGCCATAGGTAGTGAAAAAACGATAGGGCAGCTCTGCCTTGGGTCTGTCTCTCATGGTAAATTGACTCACACATTCATGAGAACCCTCCACCAACCACCATTGTCTAACAGTCCCACAGGATGTGTGGACCTTCCTTCTCAAGTTGCCTGTTTTTGTTTATCTTTCTTTTTATCATGTGTTTTCTTCTATAGAAGCCAAACAGTAACTAATTAATTACATACATAAAACATAGCACATAAAACATATATATGCATAAGTATTTCTTGATCCTACTGTTAATGCCTTCCTTAGTTTCTCTTATCTATAGAGTTTGCTAATTTTCATTTACCTTTTATGTGACTAATCCTTAAAATAAATGAATATTGAATACACGTGACCAGGGAAACACTTCCTTATGCCTTGCATTTCAATCCATTTTAGCAGAATCCCAAAAGAGCTCGTTCAGTGCGGTGCTTCAGACTATATTCTGTGGTGGATGGATGTTGCTGACAGTTCCTCTGATTTAATTTTTGCTGATGGAGTAGACTTAACCCGTCAGTGTCTTCTTATAGTTTGAGATGGAATTTCTCTTCACTACCTTTTGCTTCTCTTTGGACCAAAAATTTTATGAGGGTGGATGTTGATCTGGAGTCAAGGAAACTGAGCATAATCTCCTACTAATTTCCAGATTACATTCTACATTTGTGCCAAGTTTTCACATGCCATAGATACTTGGTCAGGTGGATCTGTGGTTTATGAAAATGGGCCAACGCGCAACATGGATCCAAGTCCAATGTCAGACCAGCCTAGTGAAGCTTCCTAACATCAGGACAAAGAAACAGGTCAGAAAACAAGGCACCAGAAAACATATTAAAACCACATGGAGGGGCGCCTGGATGACTCAGTGGGTTAAGCCTCTGCCTTCAGCTCAGGTCATGATCCCGGGGTCATGGGATCCAGCCCCACATCAGGCTCCCTGCTCAACAGGGAGCATTCTTCTACCTGTCCTGCTCCCCCTGTTGTGCGCGCGCTCTCTCACGCTCGCTCGCTCTCTCTCTCCCTCTGTCAAATAAATAAATCTTAAAAGGTAAAAAAAGTGCCCGAGGAAGGACTTCCAGGTTTAATGCTAACACATAAAGAGCTTGGAAGATGTCACTGCTTGATTTCAACAAGAGAAAGCTAAACAGATTAAAAATCAGCGACTTCTCAGAGAACTGAGGTTTGAAGGCAAACCCCCAAATCTGCAGAGACAGACGCATCCGTACAACTACAACAACCAGTACCTCCTTCCCCGGGGCTGAAGCTCCCGAGCCACAAACTATGAGAAACACTTAAAAGGTAAGCAAGGTAAACTGTTGGCATATAATTGTGGGTAATAGGATTGTGAGAAACTCACAGGGACCATAGCCTGGGAGGGACCCCACACTTTCATGGGCTTTTCTTCCAGGAAACTCAACAGATTCTCATCATGAGGACCCAAGAAAGCTCCCTTCATGTCTCTGGCAAGGAAAGGGGCAAGGTCACCACTGTGAAATAAGCCAAGAACCTTCTCAGTAACAAAGATATGCTTACCCTCCAGAGGAAAGGACTTCACCAGAGCCCAGCTCTCAAACTTAGTCTGGGCTCCTGTGGTCTTCCTGTCTCACTAAGGAATTAAAAAATAATAATAATAACATAATCAACAGGGGCCAGGCCTTCATGGAAATGGATTGAAAGCTTGACAACCAGGGATAGGAGTAGGGAGCAGAACGGGAAAGCAATTCTATTGGAGAAATCTTTGTGAATGTCACAGACCAAAGACACATCAAAATCTGTAATAAGAAATTTTAGTAACATCGAGAGAAAATCGGAGAGTTCAAGACCGTACCCAATCATCTTATTAAAGAAACATAGTTTCATTCACTAGAGATGCTCTTGAATATGTAGGATAAAGGTTGTAATGAACAAGTGACTGACTAAGGAGATCATCTTAAGAGTGAATTTCCAGAAAAATTAAAAATAAGTTGAGATTCTTTTAAATTTTGAAGAATGAAGAAAGTTATCAGATCTTCTCAAATTTTTGTCTTACAAATATGGTCTGGCATCGCTCTTGCAGGATTTGGAGAATTTTGCTTGACATTTTAAACTCAGGGAATATTTTAACTCACAATCCAGAAAGGACCTTTGCTTCTTTGGCCACATGTGCAAGATTGGCACTGCCTTCTCATTACTTTCTTCCTTTACTTTTGTTTCTACACATCAAGTGGTACTCAGTATAATTTTATGACATTTATATTATTTTAATTAGCAGTTTTCCACTAAACATGGACAAAGTTCAACTCAACTTACTTGGAATGTTGGAGGTTATATGTTACAAAGAAATTGATATTTTGTGTAAAGACACGCCTGTCTAGACATAAGTTACAGTTTTAAAAATCAGTAAACTGGACTGAAGTTAAAGTCCAAGAATAATATGCAACGGATGTGTTCTTTGGGAGGCAGGTGAATCTTCATATCCAAATCCAATCTCAATAACACTGTTTTTTTTTTCAATAACACTATTAAAAATGAACTGTTGGCCACTATTCCAGTACTCCTGAGAGTACTGATATGGATTATAACTTGTATTTGTCTATTCACTAACTTACTCAGAAGCAACCTTGGATATATCTGGATACACTGGTAATAGATTCAGGTATTACATAAGGTCCTGAATTTATATTAGTCTATCTAGAATGTGCCATCCTGCTTATGGACTGCTGGAGTTGCCACATTTCCTCCCCGTTTCCCAAACATTGGTGTCCAAATGCTGTTATAATTCACCCCTATCATCTCATTCAAATCAATTAACAGTTTTTCTAGAACAGTCAACATGAGCTTCCAAAGATTACAAGAAATACCCCCGACTCTTCCAAACAGAAACCCAAATATTATAGGCTTCTTACTGTTCTTTGTTCAGGGCACTGAGTAACATTTGCAATCTGGAACCTCATAGCCTTTTGTACTAGGGCATTTTTGAGAATTGATTCCAGGTTTTATGGTCCTTTGTCTTCATTTTTTCTGACGGGAGATGGAGGATGACAGTTCTGCAAGAAGCTATTAAGCACCACTGCTTAATGACCCAAGTCTAGGGTAACTTTTTCAGGAAGTTAAAATTGTTGGAAACATCTGCTGCATCACAGAGAATCTGGGGAGATTATCTAGGTCACTGGTGAAGACTTTGAGATAAACTTACAGTAAATACAGAACTATTGTAAGCTAAAAAGAGACAATTATTAGCTCTAGGTGAAAACCAAAGTTCTGTAGGAGAGAAGCACAATATTTACCATTTGTTCCAGCTGAGAAGAGTGTTGGCAAAGTCATAAAAACATAAACACCAAATACTGAAATAACTCAATTTTAATACAAATCTTTTGGAAGGGTGGGCACATGAGAAAGGTGTGGTGAGTTCATGGAGAAGAAAGCATCCACATCAGTAAATAATGTCTAAAATTGAAAAAAAAATCTAGTGATATAACCTGCTCTTCAGAAAAGTAGCAAAAAACAAAGTAATTGGAGGAAGTGAAATCTGTTGTCTCAATGGAGGGAAAATGTGAAGGGCGAGAAACAACATTTTTTTTCCCAAAAACCCCTCATACAGCACTTTGATTTTGAACTACATGCACTTCGAAAATGCACTGAACGTTGCATTGATATTGAAGTTATAAAGCCTCAGTGGTTTGAATTTTTTCTACATTTAACTCTTTATGTTAATATTATTCCTCTTAGAGGACTTTTTCCTAATATTCTTTGATGGCAAATAAAACTAATGATGGTGAAACACTGCACTTTATTCATTCAAACAACAGAATTCAGTATGTCAAGGACATTGAATGCCTTACAAAACCAGAGAATCTGAAATTACACATAAAAGTGGAAAAAAATGTTCTACACAGGGTGATTATATTACTCATCATTCAAACAGGGACAATAGGCAATACATGGGAATTACTGCAGACATTCATCACACAGATCCCCAGATTAGGTCTTTTATGACCACCCCTTCCAACACAGTTAGTGCTTTGAATCTGAAATACTATGTAAACCAACCTTGAAGATTTGTAAAATTCCCTTAGAAAGTATTGCAGCAAATTCTAGAAGCCACAGCTCTACATATGAGTCATGAGCAATAGAAAAGTTTTTTAAAATGCTTGATTTTATGTTTCAGATAAAACTGTAAGAGCCCAGAGACTTGACTTAAAATAATTCCAGTGAAATGACCAGTGGAAACATATATTAATTTATGCAAAAGCCTGAACATGAAAGTCAACACTTTCTAGGCACTATGTTCTAATAGTGGCCAAACTAATGGTGATACCTGTGTTATAAGTTGGCATCACTTTATATTTCCCAAAGATGTTTTTTCACTATTGTGGAAAGAAGCTAAAGATTGTATTCACAATTAAGTGCCTCTATCTGAACTTTATAAACATTGAGTTCTGCAACAGCTCCAGTCTTGCTGAAATGTCATACAAGCAGCACAGAATATAGCACATTATTATAAATCGAGGAGAAGCACGTTGATTACAGCAATTTCTACTTACAATGTGGACTCTACCGGTTTGGTGAATTACTGTAATACAGCTGCAGATGTGACTTAAGATAGTTCTATATAAATCAACATAACTTGAATATTTACAATGAAAGTAAACCTACTAAAATTATTTTTATCTTCCTTTGACTTGTAAATTGATAGCCAATGTATTTTAAATGTATACATATAATATTTTAGTAATAAATTGACTTCCTTAAAAATCCTACAAATGTAATATTTACTAACTAAAGAATATAGCTTCATCTGCTGCCTCTCATCCATAAGCATAATTACAAGCTAATGAAATTTCAATTCTATTTTCTCAGTGTGCATAAAGGCCTTTAAATAATGTCTCAATTCTCAAGGTCTCCCTGATGATAATAGAATCAATACCTAGTCATCGTAGGTTAATGGCATGTGTTCTTTCCCCAACAAAACTGCACACTCTGTAATGACATTTAACAAACTTACCTAACTTGTCATCACACAGCAATTCCCTTTAATCGGTTACTTTCATGTAAATATTCAAATGTACATTTATGGCA
This sequence comes from Enhydra lutris kenyoni, assembly GCF_002288905.1. NCBI lineage: Eukaryota > Metazoa > Chordata > Mammalia > Carnivora > Mustelidae > Enhydra > Enhydra lutris. The sequence continues at coordinate 8,092,865 of NW_019154120.1, read as the reverse complement.
TTCAAAGGAAACATAGATTTTTATGTAATATATTATATATCATCATAAATTATATATGTAAAAGAGAATGCAAGGAAACATCTTGCTCCCTAAGTAGCACCTTTCAAAAAAGATTTAAAACATAATTTAATTCAATTCTGACCTTTTATTCTGTGGAACAATTTTGATTGGTTTCCTTAGTACAACAGATTAGGGGAAAATACACACACACACATAAGTGTGTGTGTGTGTAACACATATACACACACAATATACTATACATACCATGTATTATTTCTATAGTAGGTGTATATATATATGAGAGTTATAAAACTCTAGCTAATTAGGAATAATGTTGAACAGACAATAATGAAAGTGCTTCATTAGTAAGTAAAGATGTCCAGGGAAAGAGCCTTAGTGAGTAGAATTTCATCAGCATGAACAGCTGAGAGTGTAACAGGACCAGTGGTGGGGTCAGTGGGGGGTGCAGAGAAATTCCAACAGGACTAAGAAGAGTATTAAATGCCTGAAAAATCCTGAGCTCTGCAGAGGAGGAATACATGAAGAAGAGGGACAGAGGATATAGTTCTCATAAATATTCTGAGTGACAGATTAAAGAAAAAGCAAAACATGCATGGGAAAAGAGACCGGTTTTAAATGGTCTGCAGGCTCTGCTGTAGAATCCTCCATGAGGGAAACTTCCAGGACAGTGGCATCTGGTTGTACTTTGTACCCGGCACCCCCCCACACCCCATCATCTTCTCTGTTCAAGTGGGATTTTCATTTCCCCATATTGCATTGGTAGAAATGCTTTCCTCCTCACCCATATTAGTCACTGAGAATTTGGAAATACCTCATGAGAGTGGACATTTTTGCTTTTTCTCTTTTGAAGCCGGCAGGGGCACCCACAATTTCTGCGATTCACAGAATCATTGCTCTATTGGGTGCACACAGTAGTTAAAGCTATCATCATAAAATATCCATTGACTCACTTAAGACTGTAAATTGCAGCTTCAAATCTGCCTAGATACCATGAAAATTTGGTTTTGGTTCACTTAAAATTATCATAAAAACCTACAACCTTGAATCTTACATGCAATTTTTGTGGTGAATGTTTTAGAGATGAGTAATAAATATTTGAGACATGAATGATCACTCTCTTTGGTAATGACCACTGTGGTTTCAAGGTGATCATGATCCTTATTTAGCTTCAGAACTACTTTTCATTGTGTGACCCCATCTAGAATGTGGACAATGGCAGGACAGCCACTAACTACTGTGTATTGACATCACTACGGTTGTCTTTGGCCAAACTGTAAAGGAAGACAAAGTTCTCTCTGTATCTTCCCATTCTTTGTTCCCTGTTCCTCCTTCCTTATAGGCCTCCAAAGTTCCTCCCCGTCATGTTTCTACCATAACCCAAACCACACTTGCAACTAACATTCTTTTTCTTATATTCAGATTTCCCATAATTATTAAAAAAGAAAAACAACTGATAATGCCTAGATGCCTGACTCTTTTGAGAGACTTCACATATTTAAAATAGTTCTCAAAAGTGGAAAAATTCAATATCAAAAACATGAAGTTATTATTGGACCATGTACTACACTTGCTCATAAAGCTAAGCCAGAGAGAGTGGAAAGAATTCCAGGCAGAATCAGGGATTCCTTCATTTGATAATAGAAAAGGAAGAGATTTCCGTGTTCTATTTGTCTTCCTCTTGACCATTCATTTATTTCTGCTGCCAACTACTCTTCTGGACTATGCTGATAGAGCAGATTTTAAAGTGGGGGGAGAGAGCGCTAACCCAGATCCATCCACATGTTCTCTTCTCAGTTGGTCAACATTATGTTTGGAAATGGCTTGCAGTCCACATTTGTCGGTCACCAGCCAACATCTCCCCATCTCCCTCCTCTAATGATACTCTGAATTCCCTGGTAATGTGCTTTGGCCTCAGTCCTTGTTCTAGAGGTGAACCCTTAATTTACTTAAGCCATTTCATCCTTTCCAGTCATGATGGCTGTTCAATGATGGTCAAATAACCGATTCCATTTACTTTATCAGAGAAGTAAACTCTCTACCAGGCAGAAACAAGGATTGCGAATCGCCAAGAGTGGCTGGAAACACAAGGAAACACGTGAATAAGAGTTAGGCTAACACCAATACAGTGGATCCAACACCACAAAAGGAGACCCAGAAACAGGTTTATGCCCATACTTAATCCAATATGTGACATTTAAACCTTCGGAAATAACTCTTGTCTGAAGCTGGATCCCCCCTGGATTGTTCCATTACGTGACTCAGGGAGTTTCCCCTTACGTATATACTAATGAGAATCGGGGTTTCTGAAACATTTCTGTTAAGAATGTTCTTCAGGTTATAAGGTATTTTTCCTACCAAATTAAATAAATGTAGCCAACTAGTATCCAGGGTAGGCACCGAGTAGTGGGAAAAAAATAATACAAAATAGTCATCATAAATCTGCTCAGCTCAAGGAAAATGCTCAGACTCTGGTCTTTGGCCTCTGAGAGAAGGCTGGGTAGTTGACATAAATATCCTCTCTTGCGCCATCCGATGACTGGTTGGTAGAGTCGGGATTTCTGTAGTTGTTGGCTGCCTAGAAAGAGACAGAATGTCAACGATTCACTGCATTTCAGCAGCCAATAAAGATACTCAAAACCAATCTCTCCTCAAACGGACCACAGTGTAAGTCAAATTTCTATTATAATTAATCTCATAAAACATGCCTTTCATTGTACTGAACTTCTATGAAAAATCACATTTTTGACTTGCTGGGCTCAGAGTAAGGCGCAGCAGGAGGCTATTCCAGATTGTCACTTGGCTGTATTAGACTATGAAACACTTAGTCTTGGAACTCTTTCCCAATATCCCGGGCTGTTTTGATAAGAACTATCAGTCTCATTTTTATATGGGAGTCTAGTATAGTATTTGCCATAGTGGGTACTCAGTAAATTCTTTTGAATGAATGCCTTAATAAATAATACTTTCAAAGTACAGTGTCATGTCTTGACAACAAGCAACTAAATGCAATAAAAGAAATTAACAAAACATACTGGCATTACTTTCAAGATGATGTCATATACTCATTAACATTCTCTACACTAATCAAGTCACTGTGACCACCTACACATGTATGTGGCAGAAAATATATAACCATGGGTGAGACAGAGAGAAACTGAGAGGAAAACAAGAGGAAGAGAGAGGGGGTCTTTTGGTGAGTACTTTGGAAATTGAGAGTGGTTTTGGTGCTTACAAAGAAAAAGCAAAAGGTAAGGTGCAGTTCCATCGGTAATTCCAGAGCCTGCTGAAAACCCCAAAACAATCAAGTAGGTCAGTTTCTTTCTCTTTCACAGTCCAACTTACTTTCTTTCTAATCATCGTTCAAAATATCGTTACTCTACCAAAGTCTGAACAAGTTGAATACTTAATGTAGGAAGTTGCAAAGCTCCTTCCCTCCCCTGACATTCACAGCAATAAATGTGGCTTTATATTGGCTCTAGTGGACAATGGTGAAGGACAAAGAAGGGACCCCAACACTGCGTAGGACAGCACTGTTGCATCACTTGCTGGAGTGGTAGATGAGACAAGGCGAAGACTTCTTTAGTCTTTCCAGTTACTGTCAAAAAGCCAGACATGAATTATTCAGAAAAAAAATTTTGTTGTGTACAGAGTAACTAATAGAAGAAAAATTTAAACTGAGAAATAAATAGGTAACAGAAATCTGAAGCACACATATTAGATTGTCAGAAAAGTTTTATTACTTGATGTTTTGGTCATAATAGAATTCAATTGCAAATAAGTAAACTGAAGAGAAATTTATGTAATTTTAGATAACACTTGGGGAAATGTTTTGCTGTAAGATTGTGTAAACAGGGGTGCCTGGGTGGCTCAGTCAGTTGAGCGTCTGACTCTTGGTTTCAGCTCAGGTCGTGATCTAAGGGTCATGAGATAGAGCCCTGCGTTGGGCTCCATGCTCAGTAAGGAGTCTACCTGAAGATTCTCTCCCTCTCTCCCTCTCTCTCTCCTATACCCTTCTCCCACTCTCTCTCTCTCTCTCTTTCCTTCTCTCTCTAAAATAAATAAATCTTCTAAAAAAATTTTGTAAACAGAATCATATATGTTAAAGAGAGAATCTGGCCAATAGTGGAGACAATGAGCATGAAAGTAAGACAAACTATTTCAAAGGGCGTCAATAATAAGAGAATAAGTCAGAGAACAGGTGTTTCCTCAAATAGCCGATCTACTACATGGCCAGGGAATTGTGAGGAGAACAAAATTGTCGACTCCAAGATGGACTGACTTTACAGGATATTACAATGCACAAAAGGGGGGAAAAGACAGCTCTGAGAAAACTTACCTTATTCTGTGCATCACAGGAGTCTTTAAATAGTTTCTTCTGACTCCTTCTCCTGAGAAGACATATTCAGTAGAGGCATTAAGATCTACACCCCAGCACTAGGATTACTGCATATAGTCACACACCTTACTTGTACCCCAGCCTACATGCCCTCACTAAAGATGTTGAAGTTGCTTCACACACACTTACTCAAAATTCCCTTAACCTAATTCTTCACTTTCCACAGATGGTAAAGGCATCTAAATGGATATCCAGCCAGTGTATATTAGTAATTAATCTCAACAGCTTACTAAAGAATGGTTCATAGTAGGTTATTGCATAAATGGCTTACTGCCTTTTCCAAATAACCTTGAGCTTAGAGATTGCCCACAATTAAAAACTTCCTTTTCAATGCCAACTGTGTAACTTCTTGAATGACCGTGATAATAGAGTTAAGCTTTAGAGAAACTTTCAGGTGTTTTACTAGACCTCCTCAACGGATTATTTTATGTAGCTTTCATCAAAAACTCTGTCTTTAACTCAGATTGGGAACCAAAGGCAAGAGAGGAAAAGTAACTTGCCCTACGTCATGTGGTTGGTTAGTGGTAGTATCAGGATTTGAATCTACAGTCTTCCTTCATGACTATCAGGCTCACTACTTCTGGAGCCATGATGCCACAGTTCCTTGGGCCATCTGGAGCCATGCTACTCTGTAAACTCTCCACCATTCCAGTGAAAACTATAAAACCTAATGTCAGGAGGAATCTTTGAAAATTCAAGAGAAGAAGAAAAGAGGCCACGATAACTGAACATGCACTAGACAAAAGGACTCTACCCCAAGTGCAGGAAGATATATTACAGGAGATGACGACTATCTTTTTTTCACCCCCCTACAAAAAAGACTTTTATCAGACCACAGAGGAGATGGGTTAGATGCAAAAACGTAGGGTTTTTTCCCTTTATGCAAAAAGATGAAGTTGTAATTCCTTCACGGAAAGTTTAAGAACCAGCCACGCTTGTTGCTCTCCAAGGAAAGGTTATTCAGATGATGGATGCTGTTCTCTCCTCGTTGCTGGGAAATCCTCCTACTGTGTCGACATCATCACAGATTGATCTTACTCTGTGTGTATCTGTTTACTTTTGAAGAATCTTTTATGCAATGAATTTATTTAAATTTTTGATGTGTAAGTTTGTTATGTGAAGGTGATATTTCCAGGTCTTCCACATAAATTATTTACTCCTCAAAAGAAATCTGTGATGTAGATGCTATTACTGTCCTCTTTTTACAAATGAAGAAACAAATCTACAACCTTGGAATCTTTTGTTAGATCATTGTTCACAAGGCTTGTTGTATCATAATATAGATTAACTTTCCCAAAGAGGTCCAAATAAGCATATTGTTTGCATAAGCCTAGAATATTCAATATAATGAAGAAAAGAGAACAAGAAACTTAGAGTCAGATCCTCTGTGTTTAACTTGTGCTTGGCAATTTACCAGATATTTGCACCTATAAAATTCAGTCTTCTCCTCTGTAAAATAAAGATGGTGAACACTGTGGTGTGTTCTAGGTTGACTGGCCATTCTGGTTTGCTTGATTTTAAGGAGTTTCCCTGGAATGAGGGATTTTCAGTGCTGAAGCTGGGAGAGTCCCAGGCAAAGTAAAAGAACCCATTTGTTGTGAACATCAAAGTTGACAACAAAGGGAAAAAGAAGGGTCTAACGTTTTGCACACTAAACATTACATTTCTTCTTATAGACACACGCGTCAATGTGTAGACTATCTTTTGGCTCCTGCCACACCTAACCAATGCTATGCACGTCCACCAACCACTTAATCACCCTTAACAACATGACCATTCTGATCTCCAACTGGAAGCAACACAAACTGAGAGCAGAGAAGGTGCGGGAAATGCCCCTGGACACACAGGCTCCGGGGTACTAGGTGTGAAGGAAGGACTCGGTTTCTTTCAGGCACACTGTGGTTTCCTTTGGCTTCTCCCCAGGTCAGCACATCTGAAGCGGCAGGATTATTTTAAATGGTCACAAAGACCGAGTTCTAAAGACCACTGTTTAAGCCTTTGGGTCATTTTTCATAACATTTCCATTCCAAGTAAGCACCACAAACTGATACGGGCAACAAGGTAAGAAAGAACAAACACTTCTTCCTTTGCGATGTTCTGCCGTGATTATGCATTCAAGTCCACTAATCTTTTTATCGCGTTTAACCAAGTGGGACAATATAGTCTACAGTTCAATTTAGCTATTCATGTAAAAGTGATGCATTTTCATGAAGCTAAATCCATCATGTCCAACATCTGTGACCCTCCGGAGATCTGTGCTGTCACTCACTCTCCCCTACCATGTCACCCGTGTTCCCGCGTGCTCCTGCTGTCACAGCTGCCCTCAGTGCATTTTTCATCAACTAGGGTGAAGCAGTAGAAAATTCCTTAGTGTCACTAACATCCTGGATTCCTTCCCTCAGTTTGCTAATTTGCTCAATTTCCGACCAGGGAAAGACTTGACGGCAGCCCGTGATGGAGAGAAAGGGAAAACGACAGTTCTGTGTTTCAATTTAATTAGACAAATGCTGATTGACCATTCATTATTTGGAAAGATTAGTGCTAAATGCTATCAAGCACTAATAAATGAATCAGACACGTCCCTGTCATTTTGAACAGAAGGGAGGAGAGCACAGAAAGGATGACGCTATAAAGCAGGCCACAAGTAGCAACAGAGAAGTACAGTGGCTTCCAGATGATGACATCATGTCTCTTTGCAGGGAGGGAGAACCAGGACAGACCTCCCAAAGGGGACATGGGTCCCACGCCTTGAATGAGCCACAGGAGTGAGGCCAAACATGGGGGAAACAGCGTTTTGTTAGCTACTCAAATGGGAAGGGAGTCGGGTATGTTCATAGAGTAAGACTTGCAGTTTTAACAAAATTTGTCAGTAATGTAGCAAATATAAATGAGCATTAGGTTGGGGCCCCACTAATTAGGTGGAAGTCAAGACAGTGGGCGCCTTTGATACGGGTTCATGAGTTTTAACATTATTCTCGTGGCAACAGGAAGACAAGAGAAGGTGTTAAACAGGAAGGACACCATCAGTCTAGCTTTCAGAAGAGCAACCAGGAAAAGTCAGATGTGTTCGAAAGAAAGAAAGGAGACAGCGGGGGCAGTAACTAACCTCCAGTGAGCTGTAATACCAGCTCCAAAGAAGTGAGGCCGGGATATGGAGACGAGATAGAAAAACCTACCTGATATCCTATTAATATGCATGTATGTGCAATGTGAGTGTGGTGCATGTGTGTGTGTGTGAGAGTTTGTGTTTGGTAATACTGCTGGGATGGAAGAGAAGAGGCGGATGTATTCCTTCCCTCTGCTAACAAAATAGCACTTTCATTAGAACACAAGAATAAAGAGTAATTTTAATGCAGTATGATTACAGCTAATATTACCACAAACACCTAGACATGTGAGTTGGTGAACATGAGACAGCAAGAAAGGGCAGAGTCAACCCGGAATATTCCAGCAAGTTCCCAAGAATGCCACAGACAGTAAAAGGTAGGAAACTGTAGTAGAGGTCAGTGGTCACCTACTCTCTCTAATGTAGCCCCTTCCAACACACCTCTCTTCCTCAATCATTTTTTTAGGAATAGCAGCTACGTTGCGTGTCGCAGACACTGAACAGCCATATAAAGTATGTTGTTTGTTTACTAGAATGTGTGTCCCATCACGCCTTGTTTGCTACTGTCACAATAGATATGTGATGAATGAATGCGTGGGGAGCATTATTACTGCTCAGCCTTGGTCTTCCCCCTCTCAGTATATCTCCCTCCCACTCCCCTCTCATCACACACACGCGTGCACACACACACACACACACACACACACACCACCTCTCACCCAATACCCTCTTCTCCTTGCAGGAGGAGGAAGATAGAGGGCAGGGCAGACACAGCAGAGGTCCCAGCAGCTGGCTGCCCAGAATATGAAAGCTTTGCTAACACAGGAGCAGCTCCTACTACTTCTTAAATGAACTCCTCTAGCTTTCTCCTCTGGTATTACCACAACTGCTTCCTTCATTGTGTAAGAAAAACACCCAAAACTCTGCATATGAGTGCGGAGGCAGCTTGGCCAACTACTCTATTAACAGAGAGCCCCTCACATCAGGATGACTCAGAGGAACCGAGATTCAGTATGAGCTGCAATACTCACCTCTTATAAGAAATGACAGTGACCGTGGTAATTAGAACAACAAACAGCAACAATAAAACTGCCCCTCCGGCCACAAAGAGAGTGTATTGGTTATCAGTTTTACCTAGGAAGAAAGAAATATAGTAGGAATTAGGAATTCATGTAAAGCCAGAAAAAATGGTGGAAAATGAGGAAAAGGAACATTAATCAAAGTAACTATTCGAAACAATCCAATGAAAAAACACGACGAGATGAAGGGAAAAAGACAATTTTTACTTTAGATTCTTCTAAATATTTGTGATCTCTCACAGATTTTTATGAGTTCCTTAATTCAGCTAAATTTAACCCCTTAAGAAGAACAAGAGTAAGCAGATGAAGGGAGGGGCGCCTTGGTGGCTCAGTCGGTTAAACATCCAGCTGGTGATTTCGGCTCAGGGCCATGAGATCGAGCCCCACGTCACACTCCACTCTGATCGTGAAGCCTGATTAAGATTCTCTCTCTCCCTCTTCCCCTCCCCCTCTCCCCACCTCTAAAAAAATAAATATGTAGGTGAAGGGGATTACGAGGTACAAACTTCCAGTTATAAAGGAAATGAGTCACAAGGATGAAAAGTACAGCATAGGGAATACAGTCAACAGTATTGTAATAGCCTTCTGTGGTGACAGATGGTAACGAGACTTCTCGTGGTGACCTTCCATAATGGATGTAATTGTTGAGTCACTGCACTGGACACCCGAAACTCATTTAATCTTGTAGGTTAACTAGACTTCAGTTAAAAATCCAAAAAACAACAAGAATAGAAAGAGTGTATGTTTGATATCCCTTGTGTGTATGTGATATCCCTTCACCTTAAGGAGCTCCCAATCACATACATAAAATCTTTTGTAGAAAAAAAAATAACTATCAAGAGTACACAAATGAAGGTTACTTTTTAAGTCTGATCTATGAAGCACATTCACACAATGGTATAATGTTAAAAGTAGAATTTAAGAAATATTTCCTACTCAATCCGAGTTAATGATAAAATGTAATCAGAAAAAATAGGTTACTCCGACGGAGTGCTTAAGCAGAAAGAACAACAGTCCGGAAATCGGCCATTTTCTCCCGGATCCTGTCACTCCTTAGCTATGTGACCTCCAGTCAGTTCCTTCCCCATCTCCGATGCCCTTCTTCATCTGTCAAGCTATGACAATGACAAAAGTTCTAATGACATCACAGAATTGTGGTTGAGACTCCCATGAGGTAATATTCAAATAAGTGATGAACTACTAGAGCAACATCCCCTCTGAAGCGAGAGGGGCCAGGCTGTGGCATATGAGCAGCACGACTTCCCTCTAACCTTGAGAGTAAAGCCCAATGCTTGTTCTGTAATTCCCATGTGGCCTGCAATCCTATGGCAACCTGAAAATCATGCTTTTCATTGGGTTCTCCCTGATCTTTCCCTCAGATTATTTCTTCCTTCTTGACCTATTATTTAGCTGCAATTTTTTTTCATGATAAGAACTCCAAGTCTACATCCACTCATCTTTTTGTACAAAGTGAAACTAAGTCAAGTAATAAACCTTATTTTCATTTTTTAAACTCATTGAACCTATTAGGTGAAGAAAAGTAGAAAAATGCATGAACTTTAGAGACTTTGTACATACAGTCTAAGAACGGCTTTTGTCCAAATATGATGGAGAAAGGGAAAGCTAAATTTATTCAGAACAAAAATACATTAAACCACTCCTACAAACGGAACAATGAAATTTTCTCCCTGCCAAATAAGAAATTAAGGTTTTTAAGTTCTTAGTACATTATAAAAAAGAACTGAACAAAATACCTGAAATTATTTTGCATTGTAACACAGGACTATAAAAGGACCACGCTTGCTGTACTGAAATAATTTGAATATCACAGATGCTAAGGTTAAATCAAACAGGCAATCATGGTGAGGAAATGAAAGGTATGATTAAAATATTCATCGACAGTATTCTGGGAAAATTGTTTAACCACTTTTAAAAATGTTATTTAGACCTTTGCTACAGTAAAAAAAAAAATCTGGGTAGACTAAAGTTTTAGATTCTTCATGCAAACTTTAGAAGAAAATATAAGTAAATATTGTTTAATCTCTGGAATGAGAAATGGCATAAAAATACATACATAGGGTTGACCAGGTGAGTTGAAAAACATCTATAGTTATAATGATCACAAGCAACATGTCAAGACAAAAAAAAAAATAGTATATTTAACACATCCTTTCTATTAAGAAAAAGTAGTTGGGGCATCTGGGTGGGGCCTGACTCTGGATTTCAGCTCAGGTCATGATCTCAGGGTTCTGAGATCCACCCCTCTCTCCTGCCCCCAGTGTGGAGCCTACTTGGGATTCTCTTTCTCCCACTCCCTCTGCCCCCTGCCACTAGCACAGATACTCTCTCTCTCTCTCTCTCTAAAAAAGAGAAGGCTACAGGAGGACAATATGAAAGATACAAATAACTTACTATGGAAAAGCACATGAAGAACGAGTTTGTGTAAGAGGCAGGTGGGGTCCGACAGAGCATCTCGAGCTCTCTCTGGAGGAGTAGAAACTACCCCAGCTGCATCTGGAAAGAATTCGGTCTCTGTGTGACAACTCTTTCCCCAGGTGCTTACACATTCGATGAACTACTTTATCCTAAAGAAGTGCTCAGAAATGTGAACATAGGGTTCTGTAAAACACTTAGAACAACAAAAAGAAAATCCTCATCTCCCTCCAGTAGAAGAGCAAGACGGCCCAGCTGTCATTCTCAAACTCACTTTGCATCCGCATCACCTGCGGGCTTGCGAAGCCACAGATTTCAGGGCACCCCCTCTGAACCTCTGATCCAGAAGGTCCCAGTGGGTCTGCATTTGCAGCTCCCGGGCACCATCTATGTTGCTGACCTGAGGCCCGTTCCTTGAAAACCTTGGCTATAGACACTTGGGTGTTGTGTGTAGGGAATTCCAACGACATGGAAGACTCCTGACTACAGACTACAAAGTTAAGTAAAACTTCAGAACCAGCACTGGCAATTGCACATGCTGTAATATCTCCATCAAGTATAGGACTTATGGGAAAAGAGTCTGCAAGGGGACAAATGCCAAAATGTTAAAGTGATGATCTCTGGAGAGTGGTACTAAAAGCAATTCTTTCTTTTGGCTTTTTGGTATTTTCCAAACTTTCTAAAGGATTTATTGTTCTTTTGTTAATTAGAAAAAAAAAAAACATAGCATAAAAGCATAAGGGTCTGCATGCTTAAAACAAAATAACGTGACAAATTTTAGTGGTGATACTTAAAGTACAAGACGTACATAATGTCTTTTGTAGAAGTATATTCAGAATCCTTAAGAATTAAGATGGCATTCCTTATTAAACTTCAATTAAACAGAATTAAGTAGAAACCACTGAAATGTACTGGTTATCTGTGTCACACTCTTCAATTAAAAATCCAAATTTTCTAAATGTATCCTTCAATGTCAAACATGTTACCTCCTTTTAACTTCTTCTAGTAATGTTGACCTGCTGACGTCCGATCTTCTTATATTCATACATCTTTTAACACATAGTATGTCAAGCCATACTCTAGCATTACAGATGAAATGGCATGTAAAAATGAATTGGGTTCCTGAAGAAAAACACCGACTAGAGCAAAACTGCTTCTCTACTCACAATGCTGCGGACACTCACTTCCCCCGAGCTGGCCCAGACCCCACAGGGAAGGGCTCAGTCCCACAACATCGCTTCCCTCCTCCCACTTCAGATCCGATCACAAATCCAGGCCTCCCCGTTCCTGACGGACCAACCAGCAATACATCAAAGGTTCCCATGATCTCCTCAAGTTCGATAATTTGCTACAACAGCTCGCAGGACTCAGCCAAGCCCTTTACTTACTATCACTGGCTTATTGGAAAAGACCCAACCCTGGAACAGCCAATAAGGCAAGCTGATGAGGGCAGGGAGTAGGGATGGATCTGCCATGCTCTCTAGGGATGGGCCACGCTCCCAACACCTCGTGTGCTCCGCATCCCAGAAGCCCTCTGACCCTGTCATTTGGGGGGTTTCTGGAGGATCCATTACATAAGCACAACTAGTTAAGTCATTGACCACTGGTGACTAATTCAACCCCAGCCCCTCTTTCCTTTCTCGGCCCCCACGGGCTTAAAGACCAGCCCTCCCATCCCACGGCTGATTCCTCAGGCACACAGCCCCCATCCCGAAGCCCTCAAGGTGCTTCCAGCCACCAGCTGCCTCTTGAGCTTGCAAAAAGACCCTCATCGCTCTGGAGATTCCAAGGCTTCTAAAAGCTCTTCTGCCAGGAACTGGGGGCTAAGACCAAATATTGTAGCAAAAGATGCTTCTAGCACCCCTGTCACTTAGGAAATGAAGAGAGTTCAGGAGTTCTGTGAAAGGAACCAGGGGCGGAGATGGTATGTTTTAGTATAGCCCAGTGCCCCATAGATGGAGCTTACGTGGTTTTGGAAGGCCCCGGCCAATTTAAAAACACACACGGAATGAGCGTTTTCCCACAGGAAGTAAGGCTAAAAGCACGGGTGTTAGGTGGAGAGTCACTCCCACTCCAGAGACACTGCAATCTAGAACCTCCGGCCGACAGCCTAACCTGCTTTGTACTCCCTTCTCCGGCCCCATCGCCGCCGTCACAGGAATCGTCAGTCTCAGGAACCAGGCCGGTGTAGCCACAGCTCACTGGGCCCCACGTGGTTAAAAACAAAAAGGAAAAGCAAAGAGTGTGCCTGCTTCGGGAGCCCATCAATAGTTCCTAACACTCACTTTTGCCTAAATTCTGCTAATAGATCTTAGGTTGAGTAATGTCAGCCCTCAAGCCCCTCTCTTAAAGAAAGAATTATTGTGTGTTCTCAGCAGCCACTTTTTTGCTGATTTCTTTTTTTTTCATTTTCATCCCAATGCTGTCTTGATTCATAGGAGGACAAAAGTGTCGTGAACCATAAAGCCATTATTTTCCCTCCCATCAAAAAAGATAAATATAGTTAAAACAATTTAAAGCATGTCAGTGAGATATATAAATGAAGAATTTACTCCCAGACGGCCACCCTCCAGGCTACATTCCTGCCGGTGACAAGTATTTATGGCTGAGTTATAAACCTTTAGAAAGGCCCACGATAGAAATGATGCCAGGTCCTTCCGCGGGAACCAGGCGGGCAAGAGCAGACATTAACATCCCTTGTTTATCCTTTATTACGGCGGGAGGTGGGTTAGGCAGTGAGGAGGCTAAGTGACTCAGAACCCGCACATCGGGACCAAACGACATGCGGGAAAACCGCACAGGTCCTGAGCCTCTCGCCAGCCCCGCATGCGGGATACCCGTTACAATTCTTCTTGCTTTCTTACCTCCTTAAAAAGAGAAACAGAACCATTAGATTTCATTCTGTGTAGACAGAATATACACGGCATGTGGATTCCCAAGGGGTAGACAGAGCCGACACACTATTATCAGGTCGATCCTAATTTATGATCACTACGTAATGTATATATCCCACCTTTGTCCCACATTAGACACGGAGTTGCTGACAGAGAATGAGGAGGGAAACATTGGGGCCCAGTCCTACCTTTTAATTCTTTTCCCTGGAAGATCTCATATGAGACACTTTTTTGGCAACGGCAAAACGAGGATAAAATCGGCCCCAAGCATGGCTATGGGGTTTAGATGAAACATACAGAGCTGCCTTTTATTTTAAGCACCATGTCATCTGTCAATTATTAATAGTATACTTCTACTTTGTATGCATGCATTCAAATCAGGGTTAAAAAAATAACTCATTTGTATTCTTTTCATGTGGAACTAGTCATGTGGAGCAGCTAGACACAGCCTCCTGGGGACAGGCAGGGGAGCACTGATAAACGTGTATCAGCTCTTTGCCGCTTTGTAGGACCGCCGGATATAATGTACCCCATTATATAAAGTCTGCTGCACTTTCCTGTATGCCTGAAATACACCACAAGTGGGTACTGATACGGTAATCTTCTTCCAAGTTTTCAAAGGTCAACTTGCTTTGTGCAAATCAATTTTATACTCTTTGTATTTCAGAAAATCTTGCACTGTTTTATAGCAAGAAGAGCCTAGTGAATAAATTATTTTCAGAGAATTAAGGAATTATGACATCAGCCTCTAATCTTTCTTCTGAGTGAGGATTAACTCCTCTCCCTCAAAATAAAAGTATTATCGGATTTTAACTGAGAAACCTAAGGCACACAAGAAAATCTAAACCATAAACACGAGAAACAGAAGCCTAAAAGGACAGAAACAGAAATGCAAGAGAATCCAAAGCATTGCCCTGGAGAAAACCAATTGAGAGAATCAAGTTTCCGAGTCAGTGCATGACTTTTGTTATACTGATATTGCCTCTATTGATGGAAAATATTTCCCAATGACTTAAACACTTAAAAGTGTTACATCAGTTGAGATACACATAGTCTAAGATAGACCATATAGCTTACCTACTCAGTATAGGGTGGCTGCATTGGCTCCATTTTCTGGTGTCTTTATGGACTGTAATTGGCACGTGGCCAGGGCATCTAAGTCAGCATAAGGGCTATAAGGATGGTGAACACCTTTGGTTTGGTCCACTTGTTGAGAAAACATCCAGGGCTGACTCTATCATCTTTAGATGGAGTCACCTTTAGATTTGTCATCTTTTCACCCAAGTATTTCTTGTCTCATGTTACATTTCTTGTATTTTCATGAACCTCAACTTTCATGAACACATATTATTTAAAGGAGACAGTTTTATGCATCCTAAGTCAGAATGTCAAGAACCACACAATGCTTGCTCACTTTCTTAGTGAATTGAGTGTGCAGAAAAAAGTTATGGGGGCGGCCCAGAGAGAGCTGTCCTTCGAAAAGCCTGCATGCAAGGTTGGCTGTTGGCTGGTGTGCAGGGACCTGGATTTTTGGAGTGTTTCTGCCACTCTCTAACTGTTAGGATGGTTTACTGTGTCTAAGTTGTTTATACAAACCATGTGGCTTATGCTGAACACCTGCTTTCTTTCTGGGAACTCAGTCAGTCCTTCTGACTTTGCCGCATGTGCCTTTTACCTCTGCTGATCTTGCTTTGCGTTCTTCTGCTGTAGTAAATCCAGGCCATCCCTTGGGAATGCAATCATCAGGAAAGAGACCTCCTAATTCTGCAGAAGGGTAGGATCCTAAGCCCCAAGGTGGGAAAGTACCTCCTGCGTGATGGGGTAAGCTCATTTTTCTTTAGATAAAGCCAACTAGCTAACACAGACGGTTATCCCAATTACCAGGTGAATTCAGGTTCAATTCCCTGTGACAAATGGTGCTGTCAAGTCCTCTTCTTTGGGGACTAGTTCTTGTTTACCTTGAGAACATGTTAGCAGTGGGTCCTATCTGCTGGACCCCGTAAAAGGTGAGATTCCTGACTTTGCACTCTCTTGGCAGATTACCTGTGCTACATATCACAGTTCTGATTTAATGCTTATTTAATAATAAGATTGTTTTCTTTCTCTTTTGTAGAGCAGTTTTCTGGGGAAGAAGGAGATTGTCCTTCTAATTATAATTCCCCAACACACTGTTGTTATTACTGTTGTTTAACCAAGTGTAACTCTACACTACGGTGTCACTATTATGTGTATCCATGAGGACAGAATGGGAAATTTTTCCAACACTCTACTGAAATCAAGATAAAAACATTTCTGCCATGCAATAAATTTTAGCACAGGAGGCATAGCGTATCACTTAAATAGTTTATGTATTCAGCCGTTCAATATCAGGATCCCCATAAATATGAGAGAATATAGCTATTCAGGATATCTTAATATCAAAAATAAACCTTCCCCTTTTTTTAGGAGGTTTTGGGGTTGAAGCCCTCCCTGTCCTTGAGGGTGAGGAACTAGAATTCTGCTGGCTTGTAACTCTGGTTCTGGGTTCGCGGGTCTTCACAAGCACAAGAGGGAGGCCAGTTATATCTACAAGAACTGGAGTGAGAGCAGGATTCCAGAGGAAGGAGGAACATAAGACAAGACGGTTGTGCGTGAAAACTTAGAGCAGATTCCCAGCTAGTTGCTCAAGGGAGTGGGCTTCCCGACAAGGAGAGAGTCTAGCGGGCGGATCTGGCACAGACCTGAGTGGGGGGACAGGTGCTTTGCAAAGCCGAGAAGCCATGCGAGAGCTCAGCGATCAACAGTTCTCCCAGCAAGAGCCTGGACTCTCCTTTGTCCAGAGGTTACTCCTGACCCTCCCCTCATCTGTTCCTGGTGTGGACTTGACCTCATCAGCCACTAGCACTTCCCTCCAGACCCAAACACCTGCTACCTGACTTTGCTTTTCCCTCACATGACTGTATAGAAACCCTCCATGACACAATTTCATGATACCCACTGGCCCAGGAAAGGGGACAAGTCAGGGGAGAACCCACACAGCACCTATGATGACCTAGCAAGCCTCACCAAGCACGCAGAGCTGGAAGAAAATTGTGGGAGATCAAACCCCCATTCCTTTGCCTACACTCACTCTGGACATTGGGTCAGTTTGAAGTCTATGTACCTAAGGCGGGAAGCGGGGTGGGGGGACAAGGCTATGGAACTCTCCAGAGCCAGCTTCTCCTGTGATGCATCTGCTGACGACAGCACTGACTTTTTTCTTTCACTTGGAGCAGCGATAGCCCCCCACGGTTAAGAATAGGAACTCTGAAGCCTTCCCACCCTGCTGTGAATCCCAGCCCCTCTCCCTAGCCATGAAGCCTTGAAAAAGTTACTCAACCTCACCATGCCCCACTTTGGTCATTCATAAAATGTAGATAACAATAGAGTTATGACAACTAAATGAATAACTATCAGTAAATTCTTAGAATGACCAGTGCACACATAAGCACCTTAACGAATTTGTCATATAGAGGCCAAGACAAAGGCCTGTGACACTTAATTCTTACAACTCCTACTTATAACTTTTCCCTTGGGCCCTCAGAAATCAAAATTCAAACTCCATGCCATTTATAAAGGCCTATATATAAATGTGTTACAAAAGTCTATAGTCTATTCAATTTTAATTCATTTTATTAAAAAAAAAAATGTTTACTAAGTGCTCTACCAAGATGTGAAAGCCATGCCCGGCTGTCAGAAACAAAACCTGCCTCTTTGTGCTCTAGTTTAACTACCCATCTGATCTCTCCTTTTCCAAAAACAGCCAATGACTGGGGCGCCTGGGTGGCTCAGTTGGTTGGACAACTGCCTTCAGCTCAGGTCATGATTCTGGAGTCCCAGGACCGAGTCCCGTCTCGGGGGGAGGGCTGCTCAGCAGGGAGTCTGCTTCTCCCTCTGGCCCTCGCCCCCTCATGCTCTCTCTCTCTCTTAAATAAATAAAATCTTAAATTTAAAAAGTCAATGATTAAAGTAGGAATTGAAGGACTGGACTTCACCTTTACTGAATCAGGAAGAAAAGACAGTAGTAAACATAAATGCTAAGCAACCTGTGTTGATTGAAGTGTCTGGGACAAAAGTGCCCACACACCCCAGGCCTCTTACTGAAGGTTGACTTGTGGCAGGTGGCTCATCGCTCCTCCTACCCAATGTTCACAGGCACCTTCATTTACAAATGCGCACACACACGTGCAAATTAAAAAGTGCAGAATTTATCCAGCACTCCGTATAAGGCATGAAAAACTGAAGGCACATTCTCATCATCATTATTACTGATAATAATAATTCTACTTTGCAAGCCTATATTTTTCTGCATTTGGAAACTTGTCTCCTATGCGGTCCCCATTTGAGGTCATCTGCACACGTACCATGCCCTTGAGCTTCCTCAGCAGGGGGAAAGCTATCCAAAAATATCTCTGTTGAATACATGCTTTTGGAATGTATTTGTTTGTTGTACAAACAACCCACCAACAGAAACAGACTTCTAAACATGAAGAACAAACCAGTGGTGGTTGTGGGGGAAGGTTGCATTGGTGGGGTAGTGGTGGTGAATGAATTAGGTGAAGGGAATTAAGAGGTACAGACTTCTAATTATAAAAGCAATAAGTCATACCATAAAAATACAGCACAGGGATGACAGTCAATAATATTATAATAACTGTGTGGTGACCGAGGGTACCAACATCTACTGTGGTAAGCATTTCATAATGTTCGTAACTGTTGGATCTCTATGTTGTACACCCAAAACTAATATAATATTGTACGTCAACCATACTTCAATTAAAAAAAAAAAAAGTCTGAATCATTTCAGCGTAAAGAACTTTAAGTTTCTTTGAGGTTCAAAGATGTGTCTCTACAAATGACAAGTCTATGTTTATTCTGCATTCGCTGTCCTTTTAAATAACATAGTCCTCTGCAAACCTCCTCTGTCACCTAGTACTTGTCCATATTTGTCAAAGAGTTAGGTCAGTGCTTGTCTGAAATGTTTCAGCTGAAGTCTGTAGAAGCTGTCTAATTGAATCTTAACACTTAAAACTAGAATCACTATTAAGGCTGAAAGGCCATTAATCTTAGATGAAGAATTATTTTTTTTTATTTTAAGTAATTTTCTAATTGCCTTTGGGGAAAACTTCACACACTCATCTATGTTCAGTCCCTAATAAGGCTTTCCGAGACAACCATAAGCTATTCACAATTCCCAGATGCTTTAAATTTAAAAAAAATCCCACGCATGACAAAGAGTATAAAAGGCTGTTTTGCAGTTGGAGTCCATTAGGCAGGTCTCTCGACATGGATTTTAAGGGGGAAGAAAATCAGTACATTTATCTGAACTTGAATTCCTAGCTATACTCTTAAGTTTCTAGGGTGAGGAAAACTTCATGAAAAGTGTTGGAAATTCAGGTGAGGATAAAAACTCGCTTAGAGAAAAGTCGTCACTAGGATTCGGTGCTCTCTGACGTCGTTTCTAGGGGTGAGAAGCAAGTACAACTCGTGCTCCCTGTGCATGCACGAGGTAGCAACACCCATCCACAATGCTCCTGGGTAATAGCGTCAGCGGCGGCCTTGCAGCATTTCCTTCTCTCTGATGTTAACTTGTCATGATTACTATTCCATCCCCTACCTTGTTTAGCCACACAAACATGGTATGTACACAAAAATGACTGCAGGCAAACATCCCAGGATTCTGTGCATTAGGAAAGATGAATAAATCAATAGCTAAGTAACTAGTTAGCTGCCTTTTTTTTTTTTTTAACACAGTGTCGCCTGAAAGAACGGATTTGGGCAGAGGCGACTGTAAAGACACAGAGACACAATAGGCCATGATTGAGTAATCAGCTCACTTGTGATGCTGGAAACAGTGTGGTTCATTTGGATATCCAGTTATCACACAGAATTTTAAAAACTTAACAAACTGAGCTGAAAATTATAGTGGGTCCATTTCAGTAGAGGTTATTTTCTCTTGTGAGCAGTGACACCAGTGCTTTTGGATTCCGATGCTGGGGTTCTTATTATATAAAGAACTGTCAGGAACATCATTTTCTATGTAGGTGAAGATATTAAAAAGCTGAAGTTCATCACGATGTCATGGAAATAAATGTGTCTGACGTTCCGGTGCACCCCAGCTTGGACAGCCCCCATGCCTATAATAGTCAGACCTATCATAAATTAATAAGGATGGGACAGAAGGTTCTGGATAAGTGGATCTTTGAAAAAAAATCTCTTGTCTACATCTGACACTGCTCAGGAATCCAAATCATCTGGGAGTGAACTGGTTGCATTTTAGTGGAAACTAAAGCCCAAAGAAACAAATGAAGCTCATGTCTCTTCCTCCATGTTCTTCTAGTCCAACTCAGGAGCACAGAGTCCCAAAGTCAATCTCCATCAAGCCATGTAGAGGCAAGCACCCTATTCCTCTGTGCTCCTACCTGCTTGTCAACCCTATACCTCCATAAGAAACATATGGGAAGAGTCCCTTGGCTGTGGCCCCATGATTTCCCAGGGAATACTTCTGTAATTTTCATTTATAAACCTCATCCACCAGATCTGGTGACTTGCAATAATGCACCATTTATATAAAACAGGCAAAACAAGAAAGATAAAGTTAAGAAAGGAAGCAGGCTTTTTTGAAAGATATTAATGTAAACAAAATTCATGAAAATTTTCTCCCCAAACATTGCAACTGATCTCCTCAGAATTTAGGTTTCTTTGATCAGCAATCACTAAACCTCAAATGTTAAATGTCGATGAAGAAAACTTAGAAATAACCGAGCTAGAAAACTTGAAAAGAAAACAGACACACTTTAGAACAAAAGTAAAATATGTAGAAATATACTAGAATAGATAAAAATGCTAACATACAAAGAATCAGTTGAGAACACTTACTGAGAATATCCTGGAAAGATATTTTGACTCCTCTAGGCAAAGATGCTATAATCCCTAATCTCAAGTAATTTCTTTTTTTTTTTTTTTTTCATGGAATTTCATAGACGTAAGTCTCTAGACCACGGCAAACAAATGCAATTATTAAGTGATTTAAGGGTATATATTTCCAAGTTACAGAAGTTTGAGAAATTCAAAATGTTTAATGGTTCGATGGCAGGGAAGCAGTTGGGCTAATGTGGAAAAATCGTGAAGATGGAGGAGATCTGACTAAAACACTAAAGGAAAGGAAGTAACTATGATGAAAACGAGCAGGGTGGTTCGGAGGGGAGAGAGTAGCGAAGTGTGTGCCTGGCAAGGCCCCGGCAAGCACAAGCTGACATTCCAATCAGACTAACCTCTCTGCCCTTGTCCAGGTCACCTCCGTGCCAGCCCAGGTGCGTAAGGAGACTGTGGCTCCCCACCAAGCCTGCACACTGGCTCTGGGGTCCACAGCAACCCAGAGAATGGGGCACCTTTTTCTAAGTGCCCGGCCCAGAGAAGGCACCATCTGAAAGTTGTCTGTCTGGAGTGGGCTCCGTTTTGTGCCCGAAGATCTCGCATGTGCTAGAGGCAGCCTAGGATGACAGCTAAGCATCCAGGGCTGACTGTTACCAATGACTCTCCGCCACTTCCCTCCATCTCAAATTTCCCTTTTTGATTCTGCATCAATGATTTTACCTCTTTGAATACCATTTTGCCATCTGGTTAAGAATGGTTAAGAATGGTTAAGAATCTGGTTAAGAACTCGCAGCTTTCATTGCTCTTCTGTGAGATCCAGAAGTGCACCGAGTCGTCACCTCATTGAACCTCCCACCTTTTATATTAACCCAGAACTCCAAATCCCTGTCCCGACCTAGTCATTGGATTGTAGTCACCCACACACAACGTCCTCATCCCTCCAACCCCCCCGTGCATAATTTGTGCTACCTCTCCAACTCTTTTTCCTCCACTTTGATCATCACTCAGAACTTGGTGGTTCAGCTGAGTGGCCTCATCGCTGGCAGAAGACCGGACAAGGATGTGAGTAATGATACTGCTCGGCAGTGGTGACCAGAAGTTTGTTCACAACTAGTCTCCTCCGGAAACAGAGAGCGGATTTCATTTCTTTTTATAACCAGTTAGCTCAGCTGCAACAATGGTGGTCTCACCATTACTTATCTCCTATCAAAAGGCTTCCCAAATTCTTTTGGTGGAAACTAAGATGCTTTTCTCATGACTAATGACAATCTAGAGGACATAAAGGGCCCCAAACCATCTTGGTCACTGTCAGTGTATTCACGTTCCCCCCTGTTCCTTGCCCCCGTTGGCTAGACAAGTTCAAATTCAGAATAGTCTGTCTGGAGCTATTTCAAACTGCTTCCCAGGTCCTGAGTGTAAAGGACAGGAGACAAATATTCTTCACTCGTCAAAGATAGTCAATAGGAAACTTTGGTTCAAGCCATGCTTCTGCCACTCTCTCTCTCTGTTCAAAATATGTCAAGAACTAGATATAGGGGACACTGATCGGCATTGTGTCATCTCTTGGGTGACCTCTGAGTACCTGGTACTCGTCTGAAGATGAACACAAGCTCAGGGAAGAGCCCTGTGTGTGTGTGTGTGTGTGTGCACGCACGTGTGCGTGTGTAGAATACGACAGTCATGAAAATCTCTCCTTTGGATCCTATAAAAGAAGTTGATGGGAGGCAACAAAAGGACGCAGAGCAGTTTATAAAATTTGTGTCACAATCACCTCTCCCTTGACAGTTGAAATAAATTAAATCTGCTCCACATCTTATACCTGTCTCTCTGCTTTAATCCTTACATTGATTTTTGACCAAACAGCCTCAAGACTTGAAATAATCAAATCACATCAGAGCAAATGTAAGTGATCCATTTCTGCTTTCCATCTGATTTTTTTTTTCAATCTTTACTTACATTTACTTTAAAAAGGAATTAAACCAAAACATAAAGTCAACAGCTGGGCATTTTCCATCCATTATAACTTTTTACTAATAAGCCCTATTGATATTCTTTTAACCTGACAAATTTAAATATCTAAAAGCCATTTTGCAAGTGATTAAAACACACAGACTCTAACAATACTGACCATCACATTCAGTCACCTTCAGATCGTTTATAATTTATGTTATCGTTTTGAGCAAGAAATTTAGTCACGTCTGCACAAGTGAAAGACATTTTTATTAATTATATACAGTTAAATAACTATAATATATTTAATATACAGTTATATATATAATATATAGTTAAATAACTACACCTTCTAACAATTTGTGGCCTCTATTTTTCTATAATTTGTTTATAATTATTTTTTCAACATATAATGTAAAAGATCTTACTTTCTATTTGAAAAAAGTTCTTTATGATATTTTTTTGAATAGAAATTTTCCTTGCCTTGGTCTCTGAGAGAAAATTAATGACCTTTTTTTTTTTTCCTGGCCACGTTTAGAAAATATTTCTGTAATGCAAGGTTTTTGTTTTTGTTTTTAAGGTACAAAATATTTTGTATATACATCTGAAGGAATGGAGTCAACACTTAAAATGAAGAAACTCTGTTAATTTGTTTCTCCCCCACAGAGGCCATTACCCCTTTCTTCTACATCAAGTTCTTCGAACAGTTTAGGTCTCACCTACAACCTGCACCACCATAAGAGAAACAGAAGGCTGGATGGGGTCTGAGGGGATTATGCATAAGGAAGTGCTGTCCTTTGCCAGTCTTCTTAGCTCACAGCTGCTGCACATGCAAACCGGTACCTTTCCAAGCAGGAACAGACATCGGTCTATAGTGTGAACAGAGTCTATAAAGGTACGGCCTAATCCCAAGAAACCTGGGCTCTAGAAGTCTACCCACCAGCCATAGCCCGCTGCTGGCTGGAAGCACATAAAAGAATGGAAGAGAAAGAGAGAGAGCATGGTGGGTGGAAGGAAGGAAGGAAGGAAGGAAAAAAGGAAGGAAGGAAGGAAGAAGAAAGTTAATACAATTTCTATAAACAGCAAAAATGATCTCTTCCGACAACGTTCATCTGCTGTGCGAAAACTTGTCCAGAGGCAGAACCGGGAGAGCCTGAGACCGCCTTCCTCTCCCCGGGACCCGATGCAGACCCCACCACACACTTCTCTCGGGGCCTCTCTGTACTTGCACTTCGGGAAGTGAAGTTTCTTTTTCTTACTCTCACGCAGGTTCCGTGGGGCCAGCAGCTTACACGATCAGGGCTCCATCACGACACAGGGAACAAATTACTAATACAAAATCAGTGCTGGGCCCTGGGGGGAGCCTGCTCGGTTGAAGGGCCCAGAAGGCCAGTCTGCTTCTGCTCTGAGGGCCGAAAACAACGGGAGGAATAAAAGCCCTGAGCCGGCCAAGGAGGAACATTATCAGATATTTATTAAATTCTACTCAACTCAACACTGACTCAGCAAATACCAGTCCAGCACCATTTTATTGCTGCTGAGGATTCACGAGGATTCTAGAACTTAGACACCACCATCACGAAGCTGTCACATAGCTGAAAACAAATAGAAGTTATACAGCTGAAGCTCCCCGCTTTTGAGACCATGTATTTTTTTAGAATTACCAATTTTTTTTTTTTTTTAATTTCAGGAATGTGGCAGATCAAGAAACTGGAAAGATTCATCAATGTTAAATCTGTGATTGATGGCTTAGCAAGATAAAGAAAAACCAAATCCTAGCCTTCAATGACTGACAACTCACCTAATCTCCAATGTTACAAAATATGTTGAACACTAGAGTCATGAAAAAGACAACAGAAACCAATCCACAGTGGTGGCATCCTTTCCCATGTCTAACACTGGAAGACACCCATGACGTACTCACCATCGGTTACAGTCAACCTCATTGCGATTGTTTCCAAGGTTCCATTGTCCCCTCTGCTGGCCTTGAAGCAGCAGCGGTAGAGTCCTGAGTCAGAGGCCATGACGTGGGGCATGACGATGAAGGAGCTTGTCATGCCCTGACTACAGTTGCTCAGTATCTGTCTTTGGTACTTTGAAGCATAACCTTTCCCTTGAGACAAGTTGCAGCTAGTCAAGAGATCAATCTGATGGGGCTGGATCTTTTCCCATGTAACGTGCTGTATCGGCCCCTTCTGTGGAAGCTGACAGGTGAGTGTGACATTTTTCCCAGGTTCTGAGACAATGTGCTTCTTTGATGGCACGGCGATCTCAAAGCTATCTGAAAACAAGAAGCAAATGATTGCACACAGGTCCTCAAATTTGGGGGTGCAAAGGTGGGAGCTACCCAGAAAGTTCCATCAAAAGTGTCAGTGATGTTATTTAACACAGTTTCATCAACTGTAAATGACATCTTTATGACACATTTTTGTAAGGAAAACACCTTTGGAAGAGGCGAGCAAATAAACAGAAAAGAGGATATACTTGTTGGCACATATTCTCTTAAGTTTTACATGGTTAACCATAGAACAAGAAATGTAATCAAAACCCTTGGTGCTTTTCTTGGTAGTGATCTCATCAAGAAGCTGAATTTCACAAGACTGCTCTGTAGTTCTGCTGCTCTGGGGACTCAAAGATTGTATCCAGATACAATCACTGATATCACTTTAATGGCTATTGAAGAGATAACAAATCATTTTCTTTTGGATAAAGACCCACATAAACTTATCTTTCAGAGACACAGGTTGTTCGAGGCGTACATAGAGTAAGGCTCCACATGTGATTTAAATGCCTGGGTTCCAAGTAAGTCCTTCCATATTTTCCCACTTTCCTACCACCATGGCTGAGATACCCAGCAGAGAGCCCTCAGTAAGCACCACACAGTTCTGGGCCACTTTCTTGACTTCCAATTGAAAAAGAAAAGAAAAAAAGAGTAGACAGGGAGGAGAAGAGAGTAGACACCACACTTGAGAGAAGAAGAAATTAAGTCTAAAACACAGTGAGATTGGCAGTCTATATTAAACTAGAACACTGTGTCTGTAATAGTTTCATCTCCACTAAAAACTAGCTTCTTTTCTTCAACACATGGTTCCACTGGTCAAAATGTTGTTGAAAAGAGAAAACCACAGCACTCCAGTTTTTCAATTTGTAATCATACAACTATTTATCAAAGTTAACACTTTACCCACATAACAAGCACACAGGAAGCATCTTATCTCTAAAATAAAGTCAACAGAAGAACAGGGGAAATAAAAAAGAAGGAAAGGGAGAAAATTCATAAGACATGGAGCAAATAAGAAAATAAAAACCTAAAGAAAACAAAGGAGAAACTAAAATAAAGTTAAGACAGCAAAAAAAAGATTTAAGAGGAAAAAGTGAGAGAAGATATAAATAAAAGGCTAAGTCAGATGCACAGACACTGGACTGGGAAACTATAAGGAAATACAAGGAAGGAAAAAAAGACCAAGAAACAGGTGTTAGTGTGAGCCGTGCTGGACCCTCAGAAATCAGTGGCAGGCGAGCCGGGTCCGTCCCCAGGTTCGTCTCCAGCCCCGCGCACCTGCTGTCCTGTTATCTTCCAGGACGGGGCTGCCCTCGCACACCCGCGCGCCTCAGGGGCTTGATGCGCCCCTGTAACCGAAAGCTGCTCTCGGGAAGCAACCCCGAGTGATGCCGGCTTGGGTATAAGTCTGAGGAGTGTCTGCTCTGGTTCAAAGGAGCGCTGCACATGGCAGCGGGGGGCACTGTCCAGTGCCGAGCAGCCCGGCCTCAGGCTCTCAGGTGGAGCTGTCCTCGGCGCAGCCTGCAAGGTTCTGCAGCCCAGGCTCTGCATAAGGACCCAGACCGCCTGTCCACAGACGTGCACGGGGCTGAAAGAAGCAGGTCCCCGTCAGAGGCAGGTGGTTCTGAGGCACAGTCGCCCCCGATTAGCCTTTCCAGATGAACAGAAGCGCTGGATGGTGTCAGATAAAAATCGAGAGCCAGAGCAGGTCTGCAGAGCCTGCCTTGTCTCTCATGTCACTTGCTGCCTGCTCATGTCACCTGATCCTCATGCACAACACATGTAAGGGGACAGGAAATGACCCTGAAACCCCGCCCCCCCCCACACACAAGAGAACCCCGGCAGCCTGATGTGCTTGGGACTGGAAAATGCAGCTACTTCAAATAGGGATCAATAACTGATAGGGAAGAAAAAGTTGGATCAGAACCCTAAAAATAGAAACAAAAATAATCAACCAGTTGATTTTCTATTTCTGTTTCGTGATGTATTAATTCTCAGCATAAAAATAGAATAGACTGTGTTTTGTTTGTTTTTTTTTTATTTTTTAGGGGCGCCTGGGTGTCTCAGCAGGTTAAGCCTCTGCCTTGGGCTCAGGTCACGATCTCAGGGTCCTGGGATCAAGCCCCGCATCGGGCTCTCCACTCGGCAGGGAGCCCGCTTCCCCCACCCCCTCTGCCTGCCTCTCTGCCTACTTGTGATCTCTCCCTCTCTGTCAAATAAATAAATAAATAAAATCTTTTTTAAAAAATTATAAAGCATTTTTAAAAATATTTTTTAGGAGTAGTCTTAATGTTTACAGCAAAACTGAGAGGAAGGTACAGAGATTTCCCACATACTTCCTCCCTCCCACATACTTCCTCCCTCCCCATTATCAAGATCCCATATGAAATGATACATTTTATACGAAGTAGGAAACAATCTTGTAACATTATAATCACTCAAAGTCCAGAATTTAGAGTTCACTTCTGCTATTGTACATTCTATGAACTTGGACAAATGTACAAGGACACATAGTCACCGTGATGTCATATGAAGCATTCTTGCTGCTCTAGACATCCTCCCTGCTCTGCCTGTGCTCTCCCCTCCTCAGCCTTTGGCAACCACTGATCCTCTCACCCCCCCATACTTCTGCCTTTCCCAGAATGTCAGAAGCTGGAATCACACGGCACGTAGTCCTTCCAGATCGGCTTCTTGCCCGTGGTCATGAGCACTCGAGGTTCCTCCACGTGTTTTCATGGTTTAAGAGCTCGTTTCTTTTGCATGTTGAATAGTCGTCCGTGGTCTGGATGGACCCGCACCTACTGAAGGACATCTGAATTGCTTCTAACTTCTGGCAATTACGAGTGACGCTCATTCACAAGCAGGATTTTGTGTGAACACGAGTTTTTCGTTCCTCTGGGCATATATCAAGAAGCAGGACTGCTGGACTGTACGGTCAGAGCATATTTAATTGTGCAAGAAACTGGCAAACGGCATTCCACAGCAGCGACCCCGTTTTCCAGGCCCACCAGCGACGAACGAGTCCTGCTGTTACTTCGTCCTCATCCACACTGGGTGCTCTCAGTGTGCAGAATGTTGTCTGTTCTAATAAATTTGTGTGTTGTTTTTACAGGATTTTATTACAGAATAATATGATGAAATTCTCTGTATTTTGTATATGATTTTTCTGACATGGTAACAGATCATTTTAAAAAATTATCTCAGTGCTTCATCAGTGTTTTCCGAGCACCGCTGAATCCCTGGGGACCCCAAACATTCCCAGGTGCACCTGTGCCTCACGCCACTGCCCCAGACCACCAGCACACCCCCAGCCGCAAATCTGTCCTCCTTCACAGAGGACAGCCGGTAGCCCTGCGTGCTGTCGGAGCAGCCTTGCGTTATCACTCAACTTCACAAAACCCTGAGTCCACTTCCTAAAAGCTTCATAGGCCCAGGCCTCTGTACAGACCTTTACATACCGCACACCACTCTACTTAGGACCGAGAGCAGTGTGTGGCGTAGAGCAGAGAAGTCAAGTGATGGTTTGTGAATAAAAACTGTATTTGTAATTTCACTTTGCAATGTGTGGTGTGTCCCCACTGATCTGGGGAAGGGGGATATTTTACATCTACAAAACCTCTCATACTGAGAAATGTGTTTGAAATTATATGTGTAATGCCTAAATGAATTAATTGTTCCAGACAATGATCACCTGTCTGTAAATTCATTAAAAAAACAAAAACAAAAACAAAAACAAAAAAACAACAAAAACCCATTCATGTCTCCATGAAGCCACCTTGAGAGGAGTAGCCTGGCCAGAATCACCCAGTCTGACCTGGCTCGAGCCTCCACGTCTACCTACAAACTGGCAGCCCTACAAAGAGCAGAGAAACATGACCCGTGACACTGGGGCCAACAATCATGGGGTACGAAAACACAAAACTCCTCAGCTCCAGATAGGATCTCTCCCCTCCCTGAAAACCAATTTTGGACCCTCTGGTGCTTGTGGGCTAATCCCCCTTTCTTCTTCTCTATTCGTCAAAATTCTGGAAGGAATCCACTGCTCCTGACACTTCCCCACTTCTCACGTGTGCCTCAACGCCCCCAGGAACCACCTCTACCCATTCAACACGGCAAGTCATGCATGTTCTTGAACTTGAGCACCGGATGCCGCACCCTTCTGGAAACGCTGGCCTTCTGTGACCCGGCATGTGCCTGCCTGTCCTCTCTCCTTTCTGACCTTCCTCCACAGGGGTCTTACCCAGGGGAGTAAGTCTTCCCCCTGGGGTTCCAATGCCCGTCCCCCTGGGCTCACCATCCCCGGGGAATCCCCCCCACACTTGCAATTTCCAAACTCTCTTACTTGCAGATGTCCAAATCCAAAGCTCCTGCTCTGTCAGACCTCTCCCCAGGGTTTCCAAAGCACAAGACAATAACTCGCTCTTATGATGTTTAAAATAGGCTAAAAATTAAACAGCCAGAATTGCCCTGAGCCGACTGCGGGAGCACGACTATTACTCCAGCTAATTAGAAGCGATAAGAGTAGTAGCTTCGCATATTCCCAGCTGTGCCTAGACTATGTATGGGCTCAACAGAGAACTTTCCTAAAAGGTCTTAAAGTGTCCCATTTAAATGCAAAATAAAATGTCCACCGCATGATGACTTAAGGAAGTATTTAAAGGGACCTGAGACAAAGATCTCAAAAATAAGCAAGCCCTTGCCAAGTTTCCATCAAAGAACAAATAAAATTTCGTAGCCATGTATGGTGACAGTTACTAACTAGGCTTACTGAGGTCCTCATTTCTCAATATACACATCAAGTCATTCGGTTGTACACCTGAAACTAGTATCGTGTTATATTTTACCCCAATAATAAATACTTTAAATTTTTAAAATAAAGAAAATCACAATCACAAGTGGGCAGCAGGGTCCGGGAAGCAGAGAACCGGCCTCGGGGAAGCCCGCAGGGCCTGAGGTGCCTGTGAGGCCCGGGGGGGCAGGAGGAGCACAGACTCCAGAGGCTAAAGCTCCCAAGGGTGACTCTGCCGTGACAGACCAGGAGAAAGGGTAGTCATGGTGGGCCCCAAACTGCGGTGTCGGGCAGCTCCCAGCAGGCCAGAAACAGGGGCAAACAGTAGCCATGAGCCGAGACCAAGGCAGCGCGCGTCCTAGGCTGTGCCCCACATACTCCGGACCAGCCTGGAAACGTCCGGTGCTGCCATCATTTCACAGGCAGAAGGCAAAGAAAGTTGTGGGGACGGTGTTTCTCTAAATAGCTGGAATGTTTCCAGATGATGCTATGCTTGAATTGTGTGCACGCCCCCACCGAAATTCACATATTGCAGGCCTAACCCCCAGCACCTCAGCATGTGACCTTATTTGGAAGGAGGGTCATTGCAGAGGTCATCAGTTAAGATGAGGTCACAGCAGAGTGGGGGGGCCCCATCCAACGGGACCGTGCCTAGGGATGCAGACATGTGCACAGGGAGAAAGTCATGTGAAGGTGAAGGCAGAGGTCACGGGAAAGTGTGCACAAACCAGGGAATGCCAAAGATTGCCAGAAACCACCAGAAGTGAGAAGAGAGGCCTGAGTAGACGCCCCCTCGCAGCCTAGGAAAGAGCTGACCCTGACCGTGTGGACACCATGGTCTGAGACTTCCAGCTCCAGAACAGAGACAATCCCCCCCAGGGGTGGAATCTTGTAGAGACGGCCCAGCACATCCCACAGGGGTGGGAGGAGGTGGAAGGAGGTGGGGAAAGACTTCCTCAGGCTGGCATTTCTCGCAGTCTGGATTTTAGGAGAACCTACCAGAAGCAGCAAGGCGGTCCAGTTAGGGAAATCAGCCTCTTCACAGCTCCCTCCCCACCTCTGTCACTTCCTGTCCTTCACTGACGTGCAGATAAAAGGTAAAGGAACCAAACAAGATAAAAATAAGCTAAAAGATTGCTTGACCGAACAGCACAGATAAAGTGGGAAGAAGGAGAGCGGGTTCAGAGATAAAAACACAACCTAACAAAACTGTCAGGCTAGGCAAGGCCACTCGTTTCAGGGAAAGAAGTAGCTAGAGGCAGGCAAACAGGTCCTGGACAGCAAATCAGAGACTCGGTGCAGAAGATGCACACGAAAGGGGGTCTGCGGCAGGTCCACACGGCAATGTCTGAGCACCAAAGAGCACGAGGAACACGACTCAGGCCTGGACGGATTCCTGGGTCAGATCCCCACCTTGTGATTCAAAGCAACCACTGTGGCCAGAGAGCACCCACCCCACCCCCCAGACCCCCGGCTACCCGCCTAGTGGCTTCCTGGAGCTCCCTGAAGCTTGACAAGGTCTGTCTGAAGGATCACCATGTTTCCTCACATGTGAATTTTGCTCACAGGTTTTAATTGTTGAAATGTACATTTCAATCTCTCTGTCACGGTACAACGAGAACTACGCTTCCTTCTTTTCTTTTCTTTTTTTTTTTAGTCGCTAGCATAGGATTTGTTGAAGTACATGAAAAAGTCTTCCTTCTGAGCATCTCTGCAGCTCCTCTCAACTAGAAAAATAAATGACTTGTGGGATATAAGAATTTTAAATAGTATAGTTCTGAGGTCTTGTAAAACCAAAAGATGACAATATAGCCCAGGAGCATTAGCTCGTTTTCTACTAAAGGATAGCAAGTGGCCGCACTGACTTAGAAATTTAATGCAGACTTTCTGCATGGCAGAGTTTTATAGAAAAAGAACCAAAAGATTAACACCAACCCTAATCACCTCCTGCTAGAGAACAGATTGTGTTAGCAAATTGTCACTGAAGACGACATTCAGCGTTTTGTTTCAGTTACTTTAAACATTTTCGACATATTATAAAGGCAAAATAATATACCTCGAATGAGACTTACTGTGTGCCAGCATGAAAGGCACTGCATGTGCTGTGTCATTTCGTCCCCAACACTGACAACCTCGAGACAAGTCACCCAGCTGGCTGGAGGGTGGCCGAGAAGGGAGACTCTCCTAGGGAGGAGGCTCGGGAGCCCCCTGCCAAGCCAAGGCTGCCATCTCATCCCAGGCCTGCAAGGAACTACACGTCATAGAATTTTCCTTCCTACCTACAGCTGGGCAGGAGTTCACAGAGGCAAAATAGGCTCCTAGGAAACCCCTGTTCCTAAATATCTTATTTTATGATGCCTTAAATCCTATAATTAGAAATCAATTTCTTTACTTGTCCTGGTTAAAATGCACATAACAACCTCAGCTCCTGGCAGGCACCAACACATTAGTGTGAAATCGCCCATTAGATTGCTTTCCGACTGAAAGGAAAGGAAGCAGGTTCCCACAGGCAAGTGGCCAGGAACAGACCGGCCATGACAGGGGAGACAGAGAAGAGCCAAGAGCCAGCCGTGTCCCTGGCCACCGTGTTCCCAGGGAGCACAGCGGGCAGAGGCAGGGGGAGCATCGGCAAGGGCCGGGTGGGTAGGAGACTTGAGCAGGAAGACAGACTACAAACGCGAGGCAGCAAAATGCTACCTCTTCTGCTATTCATTCATTCATTCATTCAGTCACTCATTCATTCGCTCCTTCAACGAAAATTGTACGGATGTAAAGACAAATGGGCCCCAGGTCAGAGCTGGCGGAGAGACACAGGAGCAGGTCGTCCCAGGAGCACAGCAACGAACCCACAGAAAGCCTGGGATGGAAAGGTGTGACCTTGGTTCCTAGCCAGCTAACAGCTATGCAAGTTCTGTCAAAGAGTCTCAACCAAATACAGTTATTTGCCGGAAGAAAATCTGCTGAGGACACCAACACAAGATACTCAATTAGCTAAATAAGTTTTGTGCACTTAGCACATCTACTCCATGTTCAATTTCCTTCTATGTTTTCTGTCCTTGTCCCTATTTTTTACAGAATCTCCCTCACTACCTTTCTTTTATATTTCCAGTTGGTTTTGTGGAGAACAAGCAAGTAGAATTTCTGATGAACGACATATGAAAAATGACTAGGAAGCAATTAGATGCTCTAAATGCCCCGAATGGGGAAAATCCCCACGGCGCATCCCACACACTCACAGGAACACATACATGAGGACACGCCTACTTAAACCTCCATAGAAAGAGAGATGTAATAAAATTAACTGAATTGCCAAACCAAGTTTTTAAACTCGCCGCTCAGAAAATTGGGGTTCACCATTTTTACCGCTGTGATTCCTATCCAATTAAAATTACTGTAAGAACTGGAAAGCAATTTCCATCAATTCTGCAGACAGAGACGTGACCTCGGAAACAGAAGGCATCCTCTATCAGGAAAGGGGAATGCGGCCTTGAGTCTCGGCCCTGCAGAAATCTCCTGTCCAAGATAGCACCAGCATTCCAAGAAACCGAGATCAAAACTCCCCTTTACAGCTCTCTTCTGAAAATCTGCGTATGAGTCCTATTGTACTGAGGAAAGTCCTCCTGCTGCACTGGCCATGGTTAAGAGAGGCTGAGATCTCTGGGAGGTTGACGACATTTTGTTCTCTGGAAGGGGAGAGGCAAATGATGAGTGGGGAGAACAGAAAGATCAGACCTTCCACTTGGGTCTCTCAGAGTCATAAGCTCCGACCAGCCCTGCAATGCTGGGAACTCTGTGAAGCGGAAAGGACGGGTAATTGACATGGGCACAGAGCAAATGCTTTCAGGCCCCATAGGCACCCCCCCCGGAGATCCCTCTGCTTTCTGGGCACACCAGCTCGGTGCTTTCTCCTGAACAGCCAGCACTGCTTAGCTTGGGGAAGCTGGAACCCGCTTTGCCCGCGATCTACACACCAGAGGGACCCTTGTCCAGTGACGGACAGGGGTCAGGGGTCCTCAGGTGCCTCTGGCAGAGGAGCTCCGGTTAACCTCCCTGCACTTTGCCTGGCCTCCTTCCTGCTCAATCCAAGGAACACTTCCTAACTCATCCCTTTCACATTCCTCCTCCTCTCTGGACTCCTGAGGAATGCCAGCCTAAAGCAGGCACAGTTCTGGAACTTGACCAATGTTACTTGGAAGCTAAAGTTTGAAACTTACACCAGGACACCTGCAGGAGGCCTCCAGAAATTCTGCTTCAGTAACAGGGCTCTCTTTTGTTCGACCTTTCTTTTAAGGCCCAGCAAGCCTGCCTTGTCCCACAGTATCGGCTCCCACCTGCCCACAGTCGCCCTAGGCTGTGGAGTCCTACAGCTCTTACTCTTTTCCCATGTCTAATTGTGCATAACAAATTTCTACTCTCACAAAATACAAACTGCTGTGTTTTCTACCTTGCTTTCCTCAATTATGCCAAGCTCCTTGGAGGCAGAAATAATTTTTTAAAATACTCATTTGTTGCTTGTTACTCCATTATGTTCCAAAAGTTCTCAAGGTGAATCGTACCATGTCGTGAATTGTATTTATTTTCATCTCTAGAAACACCCTATGTTACATCTTGCACATATTTGATGATCAATAAATACTTGCTAATTCATTTATTTCATCTGTAGGGGGTTAAGCATTGTAGCAGAGAAATCCACACAGTAAAGTGACTTTGAAGCCAAATAGGATGAAAATACAAGACTTGGTTCCTATATATTCCCCGATGTTTCGTCAGCGGGACCACTGAAATATCTGCCTCTGGGTATTCTCTAATTCAAGCCCCTTTCCCCTCCACTCACACTGCAACCAAAGTGATGTCGCTGTAACCCAAGTCTGATCCTGCCGCATGTCTGCTTTAAAAGGCTCAGGGGTCTCCCATCACAACCACTGGACAAAGTGCACGTTCACTAGTCAAATCCTTTACGATTCTCGCCCTGCCTTTGTCTCCAGGCTCATCTCCTACTAGAACCTGCCGCATACCCTAGTGTTCCCAAGCAGCATCACGCTTCCCGTCGGGCAGCAGCCATCTCTTCTGGATGGCCTAAGAGGACCCCGCCCTGGCCCGGGAAAATCACTTCTTCTCCCATAAAACTCGAATATGACAGCACCTCCATGGGGAAATATTTCCTTACTCATCCGTAGAGCGGCCAGCCGCTCCCTCTTCTGTTCTACTTCTGTCCCTTCTGTTGTGTTGCCCCTTCTGAGCTGTCAGGTCTCCCTGCCGTGGGAAACTCAGAGCCTGGAAGACGCGGGCCTCGTGCCTCCGGCGTGAGGTCTGATCTCGGCGCAACGCCAGTGTCTTCAGTTGCTTAATAACTATTGTGGGATAAATGGATGAGAAACCATCCTTGAGGATGACACCGAGTTGTAAATTCAGTGCATGATCCCAGCAGCCTAAAGTAGTGTTTTCCAGTCCACGTCCTATGTGAAGTTGGGGTCTTCATTCCCACGTTTGCAAAATACAAGCCCCCACAGAGGCTGCTCCTCCCGGCGGATCCCCAAGCACCAGCCGGCCCCGTGGTGTCTACGGCTCTAACTCCTTCTCTCCGAAGAGCAGCAGGTGCTTTTCAAACCACAGCGGGATCAATGTACTCCTCACAGCCCTCTGAGGTGGGAGACGCTGATTATCCAGTTCAAACTATCCCGAAGTTAAAGTGAAATATAGACCAGTATCGAAAACCCAGCAAGCACCAGGCTGTGGACAGGCAGAGCTCTCATCGTGGGATCCGCCAGAAAAGCGAGTGATCCAGAAAAGAGACTCAAAGAACTGGTAGAATGAGGGAAACAAGCAGTTCCCCTGTCAGTTCATCAGGATTTAGAAGGAAATTTGGGGGCACCTGGGTGGCTCAGTGGATTAAATCCTCTGCCTTCCGCTCGGGTCCTGATCCCAGGGTCCTGGGATCCAGCCCCGCATTGGGCTCTCTGCTTGGCCAGGAGCCAGCTTCCCCCTCTCTCTCTGCCTGTCTCTCTGCCTACTTGTGATCTCTGTCTATCAAAAAAATAAATAAAATCTTAAAAAACAAACAAACAAAAAAAGAAACCACTTTCTTAAAAAAAAAAAAAAAAGGGGGGGGGGGCGCCTGGGTGGCTCAGTGGGTTAAGCTGCTGCCTTCGGCTCAGGTCATGATCTCAGGGTCCTGGGATGGAGCCCCGCATCGGGCTCTCTGCTCAGCAGGGAGACTGCTTCCCCCTCCCTCTCTGACTACTTGTGATCTCTGTCTGTCAAATAAATAAATAAAATCTTGAAAAATAAATAAAAATAAAAGGAAATTTGACATATACCAATAAAAGAAATAGGTATGGAAGTAGAAGGAGGTAATAATGTATTTATTCAGCATTCAATGGGTGCTGTTTCTAGGTCAGAGGAAATGTCTACAGATCAATCCTAGAAAACCATAATTTTTTTACCATTAAATTCACTGGGTTTTTATATCTAGAATAAGATACCCCAGACGTAAGTGACACGCACCTTGGATGGGCAGAGAACCTGAGCACTAGCGACCATAGTGGCTGGTCCAGTGTCCACCAGCAACATCCTCCCCCGCTCTGCTAGGGCATCTTCCCTGCCACCCCGTGACCTCTCCAGAAGCAACTTGTGGGGGTGGGGGAGGTGTGGAGTGTGGGGTTTCCCAGGAAAGCAGCAGGGGGCGCTGGCTGGCTTCCAGGGTGTGCGGATATAGGTGTGTCCTGACAGAGGGGCAGGGAGAGAATGAGCTGGGACCCACTGGGTACCTGAGGCCTGGCTCAGAGAACCCATGGTTGAATCAGGCCCCAGGCACGACTGCTGGTGTTGCTACTCCCCAATCTGGGGAATTCTAGGGGAGATGGGGAGCTCTGGGATGAGAAACACAGGCTGCCCTGAGTGCTGGAAGCCCCTGGTCCCAGGCTCATCTGCAAGTCATCTATTTCAGGCCACAAACCCCCTGTTAATCAAAGCCCAATTCCCAACACACCTCGAACACCCCATCCCTCAGGGTGACAATGTGGTCGCACCTCGTTTCGGGGCCCTGGGGCAGCGATTGTGCAGTCCTGGCAAGGAATCGAGGCCCCAGTGAATGTCTGCCCGTGTTCAAGACCACGGCAACCCGGACACACAGCTCCATCCCACCTGCTCCGTTGGCCCTCCCAGCAGCTGCAACTGTCTAGCGTTCTTCCCAGGAGACTGTCCTGCCTGTGCCTGGAGCCCTTCCCTGGAGAACAGCCCCCAGGGCATTGTTCTCTCGGCAGACCCAGCCCGTTTGCCAGCACCCTATGATGGGGGAGCTGGCCCCCCCACCCAAGCTCCCCATGGTGGAGAAAGGGAAGATCTGGAGAATATCAAGGATATTCTAGAAAGAAAAAGGAACTTGGAATATGTTAGAGAATAGATTGGTAGAGCTTTAAAAACAAAACAGTCCTTAACTGAGGAGATAAACATGCTTAAAGAGATTTATTACTGTCATAGGTCACGGATTATTTTGCCATTTAAATTTCTCACTTCTCGAAACAGAAAAAGGAGCAGCTTGACCACAACTAGAGAAAGAAAACAAACTTTTTATTTTCTTAAAAGGAGAACTGCCTGAAGCAATTAACAGAATTTCATTAATTTCTGCTTATGCACTAAAGTGTAAACATTAAAAAAAAAAAAAAAGTAGAACACCTTAGAGCAAAATTGGTAAGCCAGTATTTAGATCTTAGATTGACAACCTCTGTCATTTACCATCAAATTCCAAGCATGGGTAAGTGCCAACAGCAGTTGAGAAGGACACAGTCCTGGTCCCTTTGCCAGCAAAGATCTCATGGGCAGGAGGAGCTGCTGTGAACAGAGAATGCTTCTCCCAGAGCTCAGATGTCTAGTCAAATGCTCAGCCTGCAAGTCATCAAACAAGGGGCCAGCCCAAGGGAAAGAGGAGAAATCTGACAGGCTCGGAGAACTGGAGGGTTCCACATAGGAAGAGAAGGAAAGAAGCTGCCTCTTATCAAAGTGTGGGAAGAAGGAACTGCATCCCAAACCTTCTCTATGAATACCTATTGGACTTCATGACATTTTTGGAAACAAAGTGACTTGGGGGAAATACATCACTGCTATTCGAGACACTTCCAAAATTGGGAAAGCAGTCTCGTTGTGATTATATTTTTCTAGGATTATTTCAGAACAATGATCAAAAGTGTCTGTTAATTATAATACTGTCCAAGAGTTTGGTTTGTAAATATCAGGTCAGAGGTGAAAGTCCTCTGCCTCTGAAATCCTACCTTTCTACAACAACCTTCCACCCAACTCGTGCAAAACAGCGCTATGGCTCCGAGTGTGCTGGGTGAGCCCTGCTGATAAGCCTTGAGAGCAACTGCATCCCCAGCCCACCTGAAGAGCGTGACTGGCGAGCTTCCCTTTGCTTCTACCCACCCACTTCATATTAATGCCGTTGGCAATGAGAGGAAGGACCAGAGGAGTATAATTCAGGTTCATCATCCCGCCAAGAAATGAAACTCACAGTGCACCCTATATCAATATATTTGTGTTCATGGACCCAGGGCAAAATATTTCTTTTCCAATTTTGATTTGAACCTGTGTTTGGCAATACCTAGCAACGGCTCTTTCAGTCTCCAGTTTTCTCGCTGAAGAACGTCAGATCTCAGTATCTGTGCCGGGTCCAGTTTACTGCTCTTTTAGAAAAGCATTTCTACTGTAAGAAATTGGAAAGGGAAGGGAGGGCAAGACAGACCCAACTTTTGGCCCTTCCTCTACTCGAGAATGACAACCAAGACCATTTCAGATGCATTTGGCTGTCTTCTGTTACTCCCAATAAAACAGAAAGTTCTTGCTCTAAAGAAACTAGTACACAAATAACCATCGATTGAAGACCTGCTATACTTAAGACGAGGTTTTGAGTCCTAGGCCAAAACCTACTTACCTTCAAAAGAGTTACAATTAATAATTCAAGAGGTTTTGACTCACCTGGAAGTAAACCGGTACAAGAAAATGTACACAAAATATTTCTGAGCTGTTTAAGCTGACCCTGGCTTTTTTAGGAATTCCATTTCTGTTCAGCTTAAAGTAGGGGAAATTTTCCCTTTGAAGGATTAGAACTTTATTTGCTGTTTTGAATGCAGCATCATTGGTGACAGTGCCACTCAGGGTGACCGAGTCTTCAAGGGGCATGTCCTTGTGCTTCACGGCGACTCTAAAGGCAGGTGGAGACAGTTAACACCTCGTTTTGTCCTCTCACAGAATAGTGCTTGAATGGGTATACGTGAAAATGCAGACCCCCTTATTGTAAACTGCTTGTATGTTATTTCTCCTTTAAGTTACACTTACAGCATTAGATTTATTTTTTGGAATTGTCTGTGGAGGTAGCTTTTCCATATCTATGAGTATGATTTCAAAATAGTCTCACATTTATAAAGTACTTAGGATGAAAGAGAACATCAGATCTGACAGGGTTCAGAATCACTGCTCCTTGCTTCGATTCCTTAGTAGTAGAATAGGTGTAAAAATACAGAAATGCGTAGACATCTTAGTAAATGGCCAGAGAGACCATACGATGTATTTTAATCTAATAAATGAACCCCATGTTAATGTCACTAACCAAAGACCCCAGGGTGCTTTCTATTGTGCCGTAGATCTCCGTTTGTTAGAATTCATCTAAGGACAACATTAAACATGTAAACACCAAAAGCAAAGATGAAATAGAAAAAGAAACAAAATTCTTTTTCAGATTACACTGAGTTTTCAAATACATTGTTTGAAGCAAGGTCGGGAAGAGCTTAGATAAATATGGCCCCTTATGAATTTGTATGCCCTATTGCTGCATGCCATTTTTTAAATGCAGGAACTAATTGAAATGGTTACTTTTAAAATATTTAAACTCCACATTTGCCATTCTCTCTGGCTTTTTATCTCACTGTAAATTCTTCCCCTAAATTAGGGATGACTTCCATTTCCCCTGCACGGTACATACTTCTCTCCGAAGTCTGCAATTTAATTTCCACCTCCATAATTTTAAATATTTTAAAGTTATCATTTTACACTCTCCATTTTCCTCTAAAATTGCCTTCAGTAATGGCTTCCTAACTCCATTATCTTGGAATTACATTTATCACATTTATGGGTTTGCCTTTTAAAAGCAAAACAAAACAAAAAACCATAAAATTTGGGGATCAGAGTCTAATCACAGGATGTGTCTGAGCCAGCGGCGGCAATTACTAATACACCCTAATGTGCCTCAATCAAGGTGAGGTTTATCCCACTTAAACTACTTCATTTCAGAGCTAGATTGTATAGAGTAACGGTTAGGAAAATAAGGCATCTTTTTGCCTGTCAATAGATGCGATTGTATTCAACTGCAAAAATAATTTACTCACAGGCTTAAATCCCGCGTCTAAGTGAGGCATATAAATAAATCACTGGTGGCTTAAGCAACCACAGATAACCACCAAAATGGTGATTTGTGAGTTGTTTATGACACACCACAAATAAAACCAAAAACCTCACTGCTTATTTCAGGGAAAGATTAATTTAATACATAGCTACTTATAAAATCATATGCGATAGGAGCGCCTGTGTGGCTCAGTTGGTGGAGCGTCAGACTCTTGGTTTTGGTGCAGGTCGTGATCTCAAGGTCATGGGATCAATGTCAACCAATCTCCATATTGGGCCCTGGGCTCAGGGGAGATTTGGGATTCTCTCTCCCTCTTCTCTGCCCTTCCTGCTCACATGTGCTCACTTTCTCTCTCTCTCTAAAATAAATAAATAAATCTTAAAAAAAAATAAAATCATGTAAAATTATAAAACAAAACCAATTTAAATAAATTTTAAGAATACACTAGCCCTAGGAAAAAAATCTAAGATGACATTGACCATCTGCCCTTCCCACTATACCTCTCCCCAAATATTATTTCAACTCTGAAAATAAAATGTATCTTCTTTAAAAGTTAAAAATAAAAGGTAAAAAAAAAAAAAAAAAGGCTGTCAGACTAATCTGTATGAAACAAAATGTTTTCCAGAAAGCTATAATTCAAAACATTTATCATCTCAACTAGGAACAATATGTTTGATTCATAGAGTAATGAAAGAGTATATTTTCCTGATTTTTAGATAAGCATCAAACCACAAAATGAGTCATTCCCAATGAACTAGAGACCTTCATTTACTATAACGGGTAAACAGTTCATCAACTAAGGTATAACCCTATCTGAGGTCATGAACCATAATTTTAATGCCTTCTGTATATAAGAGAATACCAGAAAAGATTTTTCTATTCAATATATGTACCTAATGAGCATTCATTTTATTCCTATCCGTTTAGCTTTAAGAGATGCCAAAATAACAATATAACTTTGTGCATGTAAATGTTGAACCTTTGCAACATGGTATCCTTCTGATGACCTCCAGCTGACAAATACATTCCCATGTGCACTCAGAGCACCTAGGCACTAGCCTTTGCTACCACCCCCCCACCCCCACCTACCCTCTCAGCTAACTCACTTCCATGTTCCGTCGCCCTTTCTCCCTCAAGGGCCTTAGCTCTACCCACTTCTCCGCACTCCACTCTCTCGGGCTCTTCTTGTCACCTCTCCCCTGGGATGGAGCACCAGCCTGGCAATAGTTCTCCTGCTCGTGCCCACTGCAATTCCCTCTGTCCCTGTCATAAAGCTGGAGCAGTCTTTGCAAAACACAGATCTGGCTCTGTAAGTCCCTAACTGAAAATTCTTGAATGTATCCCCAAATCCTTAATGATAAAATTCAGACTTCTTAGCACATATCATAAGCCCCAGTTTCACCACAGTTCAACGTCGCTGCACTGCTCACCGTGACCCTGAGCTTCCTCTCAAGACACACCCAGACTTGCCCCCGAGTCCAGACTGGGTCGCTCCCTCTCTCAGCATCACTCTCCTTCCACCCCCCCACCCACCGCCCTGGCCTGGGGAGTCAGGTGCAGATTCCTCCGCTAAGATTTTCCAGATAACTTCTCCTCCTCAGACTAACTCAGACCACCCCCTCATTTTATGCCCATATTTTAACCAAATTTTCCTCTGTTCGTAGCCCAACTCCTAAGATACACCTCTCATATGGTGGTTAGTTTTTAAAAGTAAAACAGAGGATTAACATGTTTCCTCACCTTGGTAGTTTGGGTTCCCTTTCCCAAGTGGTCGCTCTCATCTCATTATCCAGAACATCAGGGATGCCCTGGGTTTTGTGTACAAACATGGTTTTAATTCCTCATACCACTTGTTGGGGAAAATAGTATTGAAAAAGATCATAGGCTGGGGCTCCACTCTAATAATTAATCCATGGGTAACTGTGCTTTGAAGTAGCAGGGAGAAAGTCTGGATTCTCTTGGAAAAAAAAAAAAAAAGAAAAAGAGTATGACAATCACCATGAGTCCCTGCATTCAAACTTTAATAGCACGTTGACCCCTTGCGAAACCTGACTGTTTGA
This sequence comes from Enhydra lutris kenyoni, assembly GCF_002288905.1. NCBI lineage: Eukaryota > Metazoa > Chordata > Mammalia > Carnivora > Mustelidae > Enhydra > Enhydra lutris. The sequence continues at coordinate 8,050,569 of NW_019154120.1, read as the reverse complement.
GGAGTATCGGACAGAGTCTACACTGCCCCAGACCCAACACCACATGGGGAGGGAAGGGCACCCCAGGACAGTCTCATGCATTACCGACTATTTGCAGGTTGTTCTGTTTTGCTTTGTTTTTTCTGGTGTGGAAAAATTAGAAAATTCATGTAAGCCAAAAAAAGAAGATAAAAATCACTTGTGATGTCAATCTCCAAAATAATCACAGTAAATATTTTGAATTTTACCCGCTCAGTCACACCACAATGGTGTTTCTTTTTTCTTACTACGGTGGTACCGGTCTCTTTCCCAAACTACGTGTTTTTTTCGACTTAACAATACGCTGAAACAACTTTCCGAGACAGTTTTTAACACTGAGGTGAGTGAATCAAGCAAATCAGTCCTTAAGAGTCTGTTGTGAAATGACGTGTGAAGCTGTATTCACGGGACAGAATGAGCGAGACCTGTCCCCGCCCCTGTGGGAACTTACAAAAAGTCACTGGCTTCAGTCACTAATTCAGCATAAAATAGTTCATCCGAGCCTCCTCTGCGAGAGGGGCTGAAAATGATGTCAGGGATACAGCGGCACATCAGACAGCATGTCCCCGTCCTCACAGAGCTTAGGAGCTGGCCCGGCGCCCCGAGAGGGGCCGAGAATTACAACCCGCGCCGTGCTGTGAGCTCGGAGCCCGGACGCACCGCCAGGAGCCGCGTCCCCGCAGAGGAGCAAGGTCTCCTGCGGACCTGGAGCAAAGCCTCGGGGGGAGGCAGCCATCTGGAACACCTGCTGGGCGCAGGGAACTCGCGGAAATCCCGTGGAAGGTGGAAGGCCCAGAAGGTGGGCGCATTCGCTTGGACTCCGCTTCGTAGGTTGAATGTTTGAGCAGGACAGTGGGACGTCACTGGCTGCTGAGCTCTGCGTGGACACGGCCAAGGCCATGGCCATGGAAGCAATGGGGGGGCCGGGGATGGGAAGTCTCCCCAAAGGCTAGAAACTGAAAAACGGAGCATTTGAGAAATCATGTAGCTGCTGGAGGACCCAAAACCGGAGAAAAAAGCAAAAGGGTGAGAAATGCCAAACACAGAAAAAGGTTAAGACAGTAAGCGTCCTGGCTGTAGAGGCTTCAGCCACTGATTCGGGTGAGTATTGGGTATTATCTCGGCTAATTTGCTGCTTCATTTCTCAAAGACAACCAAAAACTGGCTGCGGCCTCTCTGCTTCCGTTACGCTCAAGGTGAGGAAGAGGATTGGAGAAACCTGAGCAGTTCGAACATTCCAGAAAAGCTGTCGGGGAGCTTTTTCCAAACAAAGGGGACAAAGAAAATCGACCTTTTAGATAGCTACAAAGAATATCTAAAATATTGAGAGAGAAGCCTTGAGCCAGGGAATTCTATCACGTAAGACAAAACATTCCATTTTTACCACAATATTTAAGGGATCACTTGGAAGGTAGATGAAACCCTTCAAATCATGTATGGTAGCAAGAGAAAGCTAATGACGTTACTGTTTGAAAGAAGGGAAGGCAAGAAGCTTATCCAAGTTTTGAGAATAAAGGCTGAAGAGACAAAGCATATTATCTCGGTGTGAAATAAATGGCCCGCTGCAAAGCGTATTTTCCTCTTATTTTACCGAACCATTCAGGGAAGGATTATTAAGTCTAACAAAAAGAACTGTTTATCATGACTAAATTGTAAGCACTAGTGAGAGGACAGGGAGTCAGCTGAGTAGCACCAGCCACTGCACGAGGATTTAAAAAATTAAGTTCTCTCGAAAAAAGGGACAGTTTGTTTCCGTAAGGAGCACGACCTCCCTCACCTTTGCCCACTTTTCTTCATAGACTTTCACATAGACTCAAGCCTATACGGGAACTGGGAAGGGTGGAAGCGGGGGAGCCTAACTGTTTTGCTTCCCTTCGGAAAGCCTCTGCAAATGAACCTGTTTCTCGCCCTCCACTGGTTGTGACCAAAGGTGCCGACCTCCTTGTCTCTCTCTGTTCTTCAAATCTATGGTCCTCCACTTCATGTGTTTTGAAACTCAGGAGTTTTCCTCAGAAAACATACCTCCTGTTACCATCAACTATCCATTCAGATACAAGACAAAAGAATGCTATGGGCAGTTTACCACATGGCATCGCTTCTCGGCCCGCTAATGTTTCCTTTTCTTCATTTTCATATCTGAGAAATCTTTACTGTTCTCCTTTTTATTTTCTCGAAAGATAGTTCCTCTGTATTTCTCTCTATAGATTTAGTACTACTCATAATTCCTCAAAAGAAAACAACTTTGGTCTATTCTTCTTTATTTTTCTCTAAATATAGTGTTACTCATAATTCTTCAAAAGAAAATAACTTTGGTTATTTTGGCCAATTAATAGTAATATGTAATACATACCAGGTGCTTATAGTTTGACACGAGCTGTGACAAATACTTCCCAGGGGATGTGAATTTCAAAACTATCCTACATTGCAGGCACCGTTACGATGCTCATTCTAAAGACAGGGTAACAAAGTCAGGGCTAGTGGAAGTGGAGTCAGTACTTGAACCCAGAAATTTGACTCAGTGTCTGAAACCAAAGAACCAAAGGCCCACTATGCACCAGAAGAGTAGCTGTACATCAGGAAGCCCATCATTGCTGCTATATTGGCAACTCCAGACTACTCATTCTGGAACCCTATAAATCAAAACGTGATCTCACATGTATAGTGTAAGTCAGCCATGTTCCCTTGTGCTTTCTTCATCTACATATAATCTGTCTCCGCTGTCTTAAGATGCATTTGTTTTTCATGCTGAGACCATGAGAATTTATACCCATCTCTCCTCTGGGAGAGCACTCTTTCCTAGTTGGAAATCCGATCTGACCCTCAGTTTCAACACCTCTCGCTCCGTAGCGCCTCATGCAAACACAAGCTGTTGCAAGCTCTCTCTCTGCCCTCATCAACCCTGTCCTCATGTCCGTCCATGACCCGTAATGCCCATGTTCACCAGGCCACTCAAGACCCCGTGTGTTTACCACTCATGTCCACTCCTCTGCATCTCCGTGCAGGCTGTCCTGTCTGCTGGACTCCCTAAAACTCTCATTCACCCTGAAGACCTCCATGAAGGTGATCTTCCGGGAAGCCTTCTCCAACTTGGTCGCAAAGATACGGTTTTCGCCTTGTCGTTGTCCCCTCTGGACATTGACACCTTGGTGATGTGAGGCATCAACACACCTTGGTGTGTGCCATTAGGCTGTGAGCGTCCCCGGGACAGGAGTTGCTTCTTATCCTCTCATATAGGAAGGATACCAAGGCTTTCACCTTCCCAACCCAATTTCCTTAAGAAGCCAGCAATCCCTCCTCCTGGCTGAGCCATCGTGCACATTAAATAGAATGTGTGGCTGACAGGAAGCCTCAGGAAGCCTTCCTCACTTTCCCTTATATTTTGAATATGATCTTATAGGACTTGTCTACTCATTAGTCAATTTAAGTGACTGTTAGTCAAAGTTGAAGACACAAGCATTATATGGGTTACACACTCCAGACTTTGTCCAGTGCTATTTGGCATAATTTGCTTCCATGATATTCCCAATTATACTCTTATTGCCCTAAAGACCTCTTTTCTCCAGGTTTTTTGCTTTAATATGGTTTGGGTGGGGTGTGTGTGTGTGTGTGTGTGTGTGCATGCACGCAAATTAAAAACAAGATCCCATTTCTGTCTTTGCATAACTACACTTAAGGGAGTATTGAGAATCCTCAGTTTTTATTACCCATTATTACCAATTATATCAAACATAAGAAAGTCCCCATAATGAATGACAAGTTATTACTTACTATTTGGAGCACTAAGACATATACAAAGCTGGAAAAATAATTGTTCAGAGGTTTTTATAAGAGCATTGGAGCTAAAGCAAATCTGTTGCAAGATGTTTAGTCTATTCTAAGTAAGAAGGATACATTTTCATTTTTAACACAGGATACAAATATAATAAGGGCTGAGAAATAATTTCAGTCTCAAGAAGGGCCTTACTAAACCTGACTAGGGTAAAAGGAACAATTCGTGTTGAGGTGCCCAAGATCTGACTTAGAAATGCTGGACTTCAACAGAGTTCGAGATTCCTCTCTCCACTAACCCCATAAAGCCAGGAACAGACCCAGGAGGGGTCTGTAGTGCTGGAGGCCATGCGGTGCTGAAGACACGTGCCTGGGAACGGAGCCCCTCTCAGCCCACCCATCCCCACACAGGTGTAAAGTGGCGAGAGCGAGCATTAGACTCAGCGGCCCTTAATAGGAAATACGGTAACGAGAGAGGAAAATTCAGCAAAATGCTGGAGAGGAGGGTCCCCTGGCCACAGTAAGTGAGGCTGCAGGGAGCAGGGTGGGTAAATCCGGGAGGGCTGCACTCTTGGCTGACTAGAACTCCACCCAACGCCCGGTCCCTCAAACCTCTCAACAGCCGCTGTGAAAGGTGCGTCTCCTTCATGCCCGCTTTGCCCTATCAGCTCTGGCCTTTCTCAACATGTGCTGTTTGCTAATGAAGTCTCTGTCACACTCCTTATCTGGGGAATGACCAGTTGAAATCTGTAACTGCACCCCCACACATCCTGGAGGCCTAAAAAATTAAGTAGATTGATGAAAAAGTTGCAAGAAAGTGACAAGCTTTGGGGCGCCTGGGTGGCTCAGTGGGTTGAGCCTCTGCCTTCAGCTCAGGTCATGATCTCAGGGTCCTGGGATTGAGTCCCGCATCGTGCTCTCTGCTCAGCGGAGAACCTGCTTCCTCCTCTCTCTCTCTCTCTCTCCGCCTGCCTCTCTGCCTACTTGTGATCTCTGTGAAATAAATAAATAAAATCTTTAAAAAAAAAAAAAAGAAAGTGACAGGCTTGACATAAGTGACACATCTGATTCAGGGTGGAAAGAGATTAACCAATAAAAATCAATGGAGGACTGTGCCTTCAGGCTAAAAAAACAATGTTTCCAGAGGATAGACATGCTACCATTTTATAAAGGACGGCATCTGCAGAAATCATGTCTCAATACACAGCTGCTAGAGACACTTCAAATTTCTACAAGGTGGACGCTAGCTTCTTGGGTTGTTCTGTAGCCCTTCTAGCAAATACTAGAAAGCTAAGAGGGGAACATTACCCCAAATGGAGCAGACTGAAATTAAACTGGTGGACTCCTTAGCTTTGTCTGTACTCAATCTCGAATTTCTCCTCTGAGAAATGTGTGGACCCACTACGTTGGGATTGCACATATACCTTGTTCTTGAATCCGCAAGAAAGAAAAATACCTTGAAATCACTGCACTGTGGAACGGCACAGACACATATGTTATGCACTTCGAGGCACCTTTCATGATCAAAATGACTACAGGCAATTCTAACTAGAAAGGCAAAGTCAAAAAAAAAAAAAAAAGAAGTCATTGGAAAATTACAAATGGAAACGATCATAAAATGCAAATATTCTGGTTAAAAAAATAAAAGGTAGAGTTGAAAAGGGAAAAATCCCAGAAGAAACCCGAAGACTTCTGAAAAACACCTTTTTGAAAGTCCAGGGAAAATATATGCTAGAGATCTAAAGGGCCAGGTGCTTGAAATAAAACCCCTCATGGCTACCCTGGCAAAGGCAAACGGCTACAGTAGGATGAAGGTATCGCCAGAAAACAAAAGACCATTCAGCTGGGGAGAGGAGGAAGCCCAGAGGTACAAATAAGTAACTAGGCCAAAGGGGTATTTGAAAAACATCTTGCAAAAGACTCCAAAATAAATACTGAAAAGTTTTTAACTACATCAAGAGAGAAAGTGAGTGAGAGAAACTTCCAGCATTTGAAAACAGCACGCACAACAACAGTGTCGCAGAGAATAAAAAGAAAATGACAAGGACACTGAAGGAATTATGTGGCTCTACCTTTATGAAACTGAGGGAATTTCCAAATTTTTCTACTGGCACAGATACGCACCATGTGACTTTAAAGAAATGATGAGGACTTAACCTGGAAGTGGACAAGATGATCCCATCAGGGAAAGGGAACCTGCATTCAAGTTGCTCTGCAGACACGACAAGTCAACTTCTTTGACCAAATGTGTGTCTGGCATTTGCAGTCGGCTGCCACACTTCAGAACAAGCACCGGTGCAGTGGCACCATCCCACAGGGCTACCCTAGTTATGGGAAGGCAATTAAAGCCCCTGAGACTCGGTGCTGTCTAGAAAACTGAGAACAGGTGCCGAGAACAGCAGCAGGTGCCTAAGCCGGTGTGGACTGGGATGGGCACTACAGCATGATCTCTGCAAAGGAAAGGAACACCTAAGTCACCTCCTGGAATTCCCGGAGTACGTACATCTTGTGGCAAAAGAGAACACATGGACAGAACTTATTTAGATGTTCAATGCTTTTAATTTCCTCTTTGCGCGTACCCCAAAGCCATATTCCCTTCTCCCAAGTGGCTCTTTCCCATTCTCTCCACTCTTCAGAAACACATTATCAATCTTAATTTCTCTTCCCTTCCCCACTCATCCAGCCAGTTGCTGGATCTTGTCAATTCTACCTTCTCTAGAACTTGTACTACCTCTCCCCAGTGCCCTGTCCTCATCCCCTGACAGTTCACTCCCGCCTGTATTAGCAAAATAGCCTCCACCCCAGCCTCCCTCTCTCCAGTCCTGCTCCCATTCAAACCACTCCCTTCATCCAATCAGTCTGATCTCTCTCTCCTACCAAGCCTGCAGTACCTTCTCAGTCCCTGGCAGAAAACCACTGAGGGTTTGGCCCCTGTTTGCCTCTCCACTTTTACCTGTTATATCTTACATTTCAAGATAATGGGCTCCCATTCCAGGTACCCCGTGTATTCTCTTTACTCTGGACCTTTGCACATGCTATTCCTGTTGCAGAGGACACACTTATCCTGTTCCTGTTCCTCCTTTAGTTGTCAAATGCCCCTCTCTCCTCCCCAAGCTGAACAATGAAGAATGACAATGGTCATCCTATGGGCTCTAATAGCCCCCCTTGGGGCAGTTTTCCCCGTCAGAGCATCTGTCATACAGTGATATAATATCTACTTTTCTCCCCTTCTGTGGGCAGGAGCTCTATCATCTCCCTCGTCAGATCCTAATAGAGTACAGGGAAGTGGTAACTGCTAATATGTGTCTGCGGAAATATTCTTGAAGGTTCACAGAATGAGAATATCCAATTCCTTAGGGAAGGTGAAAAGGGGACTCAGTGGAACCACCATGTCTTGAGTACTTGCTACGTGCTAAGTACCCACACCGGCCCTTGCCTGCATACATTATCTTAAGAATTCATTCTCGAGCCTGCCCATAAAGTACATATTACTATTGCCGCTCTATATATGAGTAAACTGAAGCTCAAAAAGATGAAGGGACTTTCCAAACAGCACAAGACTAGTTAGATGGACAGAACCAGAACTCAAAATTCTCTGTCAACATACCCATCTTTGTACTTACTGCCATGAAGACAAATCGATAGGAATTTCTCTAAATAGAAAACTGTGAACAGTGAAATCTCCTGGGAATCAATCCTGTAACTAAACTCACTATTTTACATATATTTATACAAATGAATTTTTTTTAAATTTTGGCAAAATACACATAACATAAAATTTACCATCTTAGCCATTTTTAAGTGTGCACGTCAGTAACACGAAGTCAGCGCATATCATTGTGCAACCAAACTCCAAAACTCTTGATCTTACAAAGCTGAGATTCCGTACCCCTTGAGCAACTCTCCACTCCCCGAGCCCTCACTACCTGACAACCGTCATTCCACTTCCTGTTTCTATGAATTTGATGACTCTCGGCACCTCGCATAAAAGGAGCCATGCAGGATTTGTACTCGTGTGACCGGCTTATTTCACTTAGAGTAATATCCTCAAGGTTCAACCACATTGTAATGGGTTAAGAGTGTCCTTCCTTTTTTAGGGCTGGATAATATCCCACTGTATGTCTATGCATTTTGTTATCCATTCATCCTTCCACGAATGGAAGGATGGTTGCTTCCACCTTTGGGCTATTGCAAATAATGCCTCCATGAACATAGATGTACTAAGCTTAATATATTCAAAAGTAATGTGCTAATAGAGATCCACAACAAAACCTTGCAAATGACACACCATTCTGGGTGAGGATGTAACAAACTAGTGGGAGCAGTTACCAGGGTATCTCAGTGAGCTATGAATTGTGAGGAAACATGATAGACACATTTCAATGAATGCCACGTGGAGGAGTGTACTTAGGGGGAAAAGCCCACTGCACTTGTTTTTTTAAATAAAGTTAAGTACAAATAATCAAGCTATCTAGAGAAATAAATCCCCACCGAAAACTACTTCAAGCTATGTTTTACATGCGATGGGCTATACATCTGTTACCACTCAGGAAAGTGCTTTATACTTCCTGGAAGCTACTTCAGAAGACGTCGCTCTGTTCCACTTAATTGTATCTGGAATTAGCAGCTTTCCAAGTGCTGATTAGTTAATGCTGGCAGTTTTCAGGGAAAGTACCACTTCCCTCCCTTCACCCCTATTCTTTTGCTGTTTTATGGAGCCAAGTCTCCTAAACGCAGAGCATTTAGTGTCCAATATTGTTGGGATCAAGGAGAGGGTAACGGGATATGATCTGCCTCCAACTGATGGGGCAGAGGGGTGTTTGGCGGGGGGGGGGGGGGGCGGTTAGTGAAGAAACTGACATGGTAACCACAGGCGGAAGACAAGAACAACAACATATTAATTAAAAGGTAGCCACAAACAACATCTGGGGAAGTGGAGAGGAGACATTGTTTCCCATTTTAGGAGTGGGGCAAGGTTTCTTTAGCTGTCCCTTGAAGGATAAGTAGTATATGGAGTGGAAGAGTATTTAAGGGAAGAAAAGGCACAAGCAAAGACAACAAATCCAGGAATATGGATGATGCTTCAGGAATTGAAACGTAACCCAATTTGGCTGAAAGAAGAATACACAAGGGATAAGTTGGAATGTATGCAAGGACCAATCTGAGAAGACTCCGAAAAGCATTTTTAATAGGACTAGGAGTAACTGAGTAGATGATGGGTGCAAATTTGCAGGGTCTGGGAAGGTAACAGAGATTCCTGAAGCCAGAGGGTATAATAATAGGGAAAGGCGGGGACTGTGAGAAACTTAGGAATTTACGAGTCAGAAAAAGGCAGCTGCTACTCAGCCTAGAAAATGCTGCTGAGCAGAAAACTCAGGTCGTATTGACAGCCCCTCCAGACGTTTATGAGTATTTTCAATCTCCAGAAGACCTCCGATCACATGGGATGGGTCTCAGGGGCCGCTAACCTGCACACTCTGATGTGGACAGGGAGGCATCTCTGGGTCTAAAAATGTCCCTGTCATCTGCGTATGTACACGTCCGGTGTTTTAGCGGTCACCCTTCTGTGCTAAGTGCTTTGTTTTCTTACGCTCACCATACTTTGTCCTTCGCTCTCTGTTTTAATTCATTCTTCTAATTCTGTCTTAATATCATTATGTACTTGATAGAGATGTTGTAAGGATTAAATGAAAGAATCCATGTAAAGCCTCTCGAACCTTGCCCAGAGCTGCCAAAGAACAAACATTCAATAATCACTAGTCATTTATGTAAAAGACCGTTAGCCAAAGCTCACTGGGCACACTCATGCACACCCGTGCACACCCATGCCTTCACCACGCGTACATCTCCGACCCAGTTGCTCTCTTGAGCTCTGACTCAAAACCCTCCTGCCTACTAGAGAGCTTCCTTGGATGTCTGGAACCAAACCCCTCTACCCCACTCCAGACCTTTTTCTCACCTCATACTCCCCCTTTCAGTGAATGATATCACTATCTACCCAGGACCCCAAGTAATTCCTGGTACCATTCTTGAATTCTCCTTCTACTTGACACCCAACACCCAGTCTATAATGAGACCCTATCATTTCTCAACTCTCCTGCTCTATAGCCCATTGTCTGAGCTAATTCTCAGAAACCTGGAGTCTGAGAAGACTGCACGCCTCACCTGGAGGTAATCAAGAAGGAAGGCGGTCAGGCATCTCTTATCTACACTCAGAGTCCCAGACAACTGGAAACATAGTCCTACCAGGTCCAGACGAGAGTCCAAAAACTGGGGCATCAGATATTATATTTCTTGGAAGATCATGAGCTATGTTACTCAGATCAGACTTTCAGGTGAAAGCATCTAGATGATGAATCTTTTTTTAAAAAAATACATAAAGGTGAGAGATAATAGTACTTTATAATATAGGCTCATATATATAGATGAGACATTTATTTTGAAAGTCTAGTTACTTAGATGAGAAGAATGAGAGAAAATAAGGTTTAAAGGATGACTCTTACATTTTTGAGAATTGGAATTATTGATTCAAATGAGAGACTGGGAGCAGAACAGATTTGGTGATCGGAGGGACTGCATTTATGTTTTAGAAATATGGATACTTTCATTTCTAGTAAAATATGAGACTCCGTTATTAGCACTAAAATTCCTATTAAAAACAACTAAATATGTAGGATAAACTATTTTAAAAATATTAAAAGCATCGAGTATCTGACAACACAGTACTCAACAGGAAGAATGTAAGTGAGAAACAAGAACATGGAAGCAAGCCCCTTTTGCCCTAGGCACACTTTGTCAATCTAAGCAAACTTGAACTCTGATTTTTGAGCCTCCCACGATGCATTTAAATGGATGTCAGCACAGGGTCTACCTGAGGTGGGGAACTGAAGAGAAGACCCTCCAGCTGAAGTGTGTGAGGGGTATACCTTCATGGTACAAATGAACTGGAAGTAAGCCTGACCTCACCTGCGTCTCTGGGAAACAAAGAAAAAGAAGGAAAATCCTTGAGTAGAGCTGCATACGCAAGTCAGTTCTCATGTGGATCTACAGTCCTAATTCCTACAGCATGGGTGTTCCAGAAAGTCTAAATTTAAAGTAACACAGTGTTGCCCAATAAACTGGGGAGACCCTGGGCCTTGGGTCCTTACCCAACCAGACTTGAAGGAATCACCAAAGGTTCTTGGTCTTGTCATGAAAAGGGATTCAAGGACAGACACTCAGCACAGCAGATGAGGAACACAAGTGGGGATGTTTATTAAAGCAGAAAGTATGCTCTTGAGATATGAGAGTGAGTGAGCTCAGGAGAGAGAGTGAGCTGTGTGCCCTGGGAGCTGGGCTAGGGTTATCTTTTATTAACAGTTGTTAACTAGGGGACAAAATATTCACAACTTGGGGCGAGAAGCAGGATTTTTTGCTTTTTTTTTTTTTCTTGCTTAACTTTCTTGCTCAGGGGTTCCTATCATGATGCCCACCATTTGGGGCCTGTCTAGTTTGATCCGGCTTCTGGGGGAATGCTGCCGGGACAGACCTCTGACCCTCCCAATAGCTGGCCATAATGTTGCTGACCTCCGCATTAGAACCTAACTATCTACTCTAACACCAGCACTCAACTCCTCTGTGAATGAAGGCCCTTCATTCTAGTCTCCGAGAACTCCCAGAAATGCTCTGTGAAGAGTGATGAGCCTCACACAGGCAAAAGGAGCCAAGAGCGTAAGGACGTAAAGGAATGAGACAGACAATAGGCAGCAGGAGAAAAAACAGATAGTAGAAATAGAGCCACTTTGACATTAAGAGAATCAGAGACAGATGATAAAACAACTATGGGCACCAAATCTGGAGGAGACGGGAAGGGTATGCTGAAAAGGACAGATTAGGGTAGAATGACAGCAAGAACTAGAAGTGGCTAATGGACAAAATCCTAATGAACTGAGTAGGCAAGGGGAACAACGCCCCAGCAATTTCCGAGCCAAAGTTCTGGCAACTGTAGTCGTTTTTTAATATAAATTCTGAATCTCTGGGAGGGAAGAAATGAGAATAATGGCAACTACATGAGGAAGAACACCCCTGACTCTGCTTCACCCCCAGTTACACTGCCTTGGTTTAATTCCACTTCCTGTCTTATCTGGCCCATTACTACAGCTTCTGCATCACTGTGCTCAGACTGTCATAACCACAGACCACAGACTGGGGACTTCAATATGGAAGTCCAAGACCAAGATGGCAGCATGGTTGATTCAGTGGGGCCCCTCTCCTGGGCCTGTATGTGGCCCTCTTCACCCTGTATCTTCACATGTTCTTGCCTCTGTGTGTCTGTATCCTAATTTCCTCATCTTCCAAATGGCTCCAATGACTACATTTTATCTCACTGACCTCTTTGAAGACCCTATTTCCAAATATAGTCGCATCCTGAGGCACTGGGGTCTAGACTTCAACATATGAATTTAGGGGGACACAACTCACCCCATAACAGCCTCCTCACAGTGCTCTTCCTAAATTGCAAACCATTCACCCAATCAACATTGCTAAGGGCTCCCCATTGCCTAAAGAATAAAGTCAAAGCACCTGAAAATGGTGTCAGCAGAGACACAGAGATGCAACTAGAACTGTAGCTCCCACTCCCACCCCACTGCAAAGAAAATGCAACCTAAGTACCAATGTGGTCAAGTCAAGCGTTCTGAAAACTGCCCCCACCCCTTCCAAGCAACAATCTGGAGCTCCTGCTGGCAGCAGATCAAATTCTCTGTCTCTGGTATCCACCCCTCCTAATTCGCCACCTGGCTCCACTACCCACTTGGGCTCATTTACACTCCTGCCTTACTAAGCCTCCTGCGGCTCCCTAGCATGCCGGCCTCACTTTTGCTTCAACCATTAGCACGATTTCCCTCAAGCAGGGATGCCATCCTGCCAGCAGCACAACCAGTCTTCAAACAGGAAGTTTCTGATCTTCCCCTTTGAGTAAGCTCAAGCATCTTTTGTTCTCGGAAGCTCACTGCATGATCCTGTTTCCCCTCTCTGCTGCCACTTCTCCAACACATACCGCCGCCACCAGCATCCTATCACCACCCACACCTGCTCTATACACCTGCATTCGAGGAAGCATCGAATGGCATTCCAAAGGAGCCTTGAGCTTGAAATCAGAGACTGGAACATTTCCTCACCGTACCCCCAATCCCATGCAGACCCCAGCACACCGTGGATATTCAATAAATATTTGTTGAATGAAAGAGAAAGGCAATGGGAAGAAGAAACTTGAGGTGCCGGGACCGGGGGGAGGGCGGGGGGATGTGTTTGTAACTTAGGAAGGAGCAGAGTCTTTGTGAAGATTTCATTGGTTGATCCTACACCGCTGGCAGCAGCCCTGCTTGGTGTCAAGACTGCAGGGTCCCTTTCTCCTACTCTTGTCTGTTTCTTAGTCTCCAATTTTGCTTCTTTCCTGCCTCTAAATCATCCCATATGCAGTCGCTAGAGTAATGGCTCCAAATCATGGCTGCAATCATGCCCAACACGGGACTTCCACTATTTGAAAACCTTACTAATCACCAAATGAAGTCCAAAATCTAAGCTTCCCACCTGCTGCCCTTCCCCTAAGGCTGTGACCAAAGTTGTTGTTTGTTGTTTGTTTTGTTTTGTATGCTCCAAATGCAAAGAGCATTTCCATTATGTGATGATTTTCGTGACACACTTTCCTTCTAGAATCGTACCTGAATTTCCAGCCTGGTGCAGACACTTTCCATGGTTCCCCGATACTGACAGTAATCTCTGTCACCTCCTCTCAACTCCCAAAACATTGTTCTATGCCTCTTAACAAGTATATACATACTTCCCCTATTAGATTATAAATGTCCTGAAAACAAAGACTTTCTTATTCATTTCATCATCTCCTCACAGCAAATAGTAAATTTCTTTTTTTTAAGATTTTATTTATTTATTTGACAATGAGAGAGAGAGAACAAGCAGGGGGAGAGGCAGGCAGAGACAGAGGGAGAAGCAGGCTCCCTGTTGAGCCGAGAGCCCGATGTGCGATGGGCAGCTCGATCCCAGGACCCTGGGATCATGACCTGAGCTGAAGGCAGATGCTTAACTGACTGAGCCACCCAGGCACCCCAGCAAACAGTAAATTTCTATTTACTAGATCTAGAAAGGGTTTACACAATTTTAAAAATTACTATTATCAATATTCACCCAATAATAGAGATTTTTAATACTGCAAAGGGTCATTTGAGCAACAAATCTTAATACTATGCCCTTTGGTTCAAATCTGCTATTTTCACTGAAACATAGTAGTTAATAGTTAAGAATATAATTAGTAATAGTTAAGAATAAAAATTCAAAAACTATGTCAGCTCAAAAAAACACAATGTCAGTAACTAGAAATTTTTCTCTCTTCTTTAATATTTATGCTTTTGGGAACCATTTCTAGGATTTAAGAAGAAAAGAAGGAAGAAGTGAGATATTTAAACTGTCAAATAAATGTTCTTTATTTACATTTACCCACTTATTTATAAGAACGACTGCGTTTCTTGTATATAATAAAGAGAAATTTTGAGAAATATGATGTCATAAGTCAACGGGACGGACGATCGTCTCATCTGGGGACGTAGTTGAACGGTACCGAGCTCTGTCTCAGAGAAAGTAGTTGAATTCCTTGGCTGTTTCTCAGATGAAAAGTGGTGCCCTTCCCACAGTGATTCCAGTTTACAAAGAGAGAGAAATGTACTCTCCCCATTAATGGGATGCGTTAGGTGCGGGACCTGAAACTTCCTAAAGGTTTGGGTTCTTGGTATGTCAGGAAGGAAACCATCCTATACCAGGGGATACACACACGCTCCTTCACTAAACTCTTCTGGAAATATCGGTTTGGGTAGCACACGGCATTTCACGTAGCCTGCCAAGAAAGGGGACAAATGTGTTCTGAGAGCTAGTCTGCGAAACGAGAACGTTCTGTTTCTTAAGTATCCTGCTAGTTAGTGTTCGCAGAATCCCTGTGGCACTTCGCTGTCATCGGCCGCCGCCCTCACCCCACTGCAGTCGGCAGGCAGGAGCGCGGAAGCTCTTCACGGTGCTGTTAAATGTGAATGTTGCTTATCGTGGCTCCGGCCTAAGAACGCTTTCTGTGTGGATCTTCAGGGGAACGGGGGCCTTTCTCTCTGGGCAGATTGTGAGGAAGACTGTTCTATAAAATGTGTGCTGTGGTTAATAGCCGGAGTCAGGGAAAATCTTCTCGCACTGAGATTTATTGGATCGTGGATCATCTCTCAAGGGAAGTGCCAGAAGCCCCATCAGCGGAGTTATTTAATGAAAACTATGGTGGTGTAAGTAGAAGAGACGTTGCCTGGGGGAGTCATTTCGCGTTGATCCCTGAAGGATTGACTTGATAGTCTTAAAATTCTTAACGGTTTCAAAACCTTAAACGTCTTCCCAAATTTTCTGAGAGGAAAGGAAAAGCCATCTTGCTTGCAACCTCCACTTCCTATAAAACCAAACAAAACCCAAAACCAGCAGCAAGAAGCGTAGCTTGGAAACCAAGTCTTCTTCTACCAACGCTAAAGAACCGCGCACGGGAGAGCAAGAGCTCAAGGGGAAAAACCCTCCGACCAGCTCAGAGCTTCTCTTTTCCTCCTCTCTTGCCATACTTCATTTCCTTTTCGTTCGATTTTCAACGTCGAAAAATCCATTTTTATCTTACAAAATGCAAAAATGTAATTTTACCCTCAGTCACTGAATACTCTGATCTGTCAACGGGCCAATTCCCATACGGTCTTTTGAAGGTTCGCTGACACCCACCCTTTAATCCTAGAGAAGTTTCGGAGGGAAAGTGCTGGAAGACAAGGTGTGATTTCTACAGCTTTCAACCTTCGATAAGAGGAATTTAAAAAATAAAAAATAGAGACACAGAGAGGGTCCAGGGGAGGAGACTGGGCCAAGCTGCGTGGGCTGGCCTGTTCCAGTCACTGGGACAGCTCTGACACACGAAGCCGCCATCCCCACCCTGCACCGGTACCCACACCCGCGCCAGCACCCACTCTCGGGGGAAACATGTTCCACATACGGCGGTCAGCACCTCCCTGAGCGCTGCGGAGCCAGCAGGGGTGGCAGACAGCGATGGAAGAGGTGTGAGCTGTCCTGCTCACTCAAAGTTAAAGGAAAACCTGAGAACTGCACGCCTCTACCTACACGAACAAAATCCTTCAACGGGGCGCCTACGTGGCTCTGCTGGTTACGTGCCCTTGGTTTGGGCTCAGGTCACGATCTCAGGGTTGTGAGACCGAGCCCCACATCAGGTGCTGAGCGTGGAGCCCGTTTAACATTCAGTCTCTCTCCCCCTCCCTCTGCCTTTCCCTTCTCCCCACCTGCACTCGCAGGGGGGCTCTCGCTCTCACTCGCTCTCTCTCAAAATAATAATAATAATCTTCCAGAGCCACAGGGCAGTTGTTCGTAAACTTTAGCTTGTAGCTCATTCCCTTCAGGAAATTCAGCCAAATACCTGCCCCTACCCTAGGGTCATCTCAGAAATAAAAATATCTACTCAAGGAAAGGTAGAGTTTGTGCAAGTGAACAGAATAGTTTCAAAGATCAGAGCCGATTTCATGCCTGCTCTGGGTTGCCTGAGAACATTTTTGAGTAAATCTAAAGGAAAGTTTTCTTCTGGATGTTGCTATGGCGGTCACGTGTCCAATACTGAGTGCAGAGGGAACGAGAGGAAGGGCAGTTCTCTCGCACGGAAACGGACAAACGGGGACGCTGCTCTCACAAATCCCAAACAGGGACCTGTGCCTGTTTGTTAAACTTGAGCGTGAAAGGTAATTATCATCCAGTATTGTCTGCTTTTTGAGGTCTGGTTTGCCCCTTCTGGCCTGTTTTTTGTCTCTTTTTGATTTTTTTATTTTATTTTATTTTATTTGACAGAGAGAGAGAGAGATCACAAGTAGGCAGAGAGGCAGGCAGAGAGAGGGGGAAGCAGGCTGCCGGCCGAGCAGGGAGCCTGATGCGGGGCTCGATCCCAGGACCTTGAGATCATGACCTGAGCCGAAGGCTGAGGCTTAACCCACTGAGCCACCCAGGCGCCCTCTTTTTGATTTTTGATTACAGAGCTGTTCCCCGAAAGTCTGATTGTTCAATCTCCTGGTGATACGTGCTTTCAAGCATGCTCTTTCCTGGCTTAGCAAATGGAAAGCAGATCAGTAAAAGCAACCTTGGCATGGGCTCTGGTAACTACTCCACTTTCAGATTCCCATTGGTTTCACCCTTGAGAAGTTCAGTGACCCTAACCTTGCTTTCGCAAGTCTTAAAAACGTTCTTTATCATCTACTTCTTTATATTCTGTTTTATTTTATTAAGGAGAGAGATTTCTAACCCTTTAAAGTGTTTCTGTTTCATCAGTTGACTATTTCTTACAGGTACTATTTTATATATTTTTTCTTTCTTAAATGAAAAACTGCTGAAATGTAACATTTTACAGAAACATTGTTTATTCTTATGTGTCTGTGTGATGTGTGTATGTGTGTGTATACAAGAAAACTTTCATGACTTATTTACGAGCTGATAAGAATGCACCTTAAGAGTTTATGTCTTAATTCTTTAAAGAGTAAATTTGAAACTATTTTTCTATTTCTCTGCCCCACTTAAAAAACAAACAACTTCAGAGTGATAGAGATGTATATGATGGGCAAAGCTGAAAGAACCCACAGTCCACACAAGGACAAAACACGTTGGCATGCAGCGGTGACTCTCGTCACAGGAGGGCAAGAAAGCCTCCCCTCCCGTGGCCTTCTCAGCCCTGTCAGGAATCTCTTCTGACAGGCAGAAGCATCCTTCAGACCAAGCCCTCCCTGCCTCACTCTGCACCTGTCACTAATAGACAAGAGAGTATCAGTTTCATACATTTTCTTCCTGTCTTCTGAATTTGGGAGCGATAAAAGCTGAAATCAAAGGATTTTTGCTAAAAATAGACAATAAAATATAATCATATCGTGTATCTAGATTCCTCTGCCTTTTGAAGCACTAAGTCAACGTGTGGAGATAAGCTAAGCCACAAACTGCGACCCAGAAGAAACCGCACTAATTGTTGATCAGCGTCTGTTGTGGTGTGTTTGGAAGTTTGTTGTTGGTGTGTTGTGTGTGTTTGGAAGGTCTGGCTGTCATGGCTCTTGTTATTGGTGATGGTGTCAGAGTCATTTATACAAAATGAAAATGTCCTCGCAAACTAGTCAGAGCAGAGCCAAAGCTATCTTTGTTTCTAGATGATATTTAAAGCAATTCTGAGGCACCTGGGTGGCTCAGTCGGTTGAGTGTCTGACCCTTGGTTTCGGCTCAGGTCATGATCTCAGGTGATGAGATCGAGCCCACACCAGGTTCCAAGCTCAATGGGGAGTCTGCTGGAGGTTCTCTCTCTCCCTCTGTCCCTTCCCCCTCCCCCGCTCATGCCCCCCCGCCCATCTGTCTGAAATAAAGAAATAAATCTTTTTTAAAATAAACGAATAAATAAAGCAATTCTCCCAAAATGCTACTCCACCCATCCCCACGTCCAAATATTCTGACCTCCCTCCTTCAAGGTTAACTTTAAATTCCCCCTTTGCAGGGAATCTATCCTGAATCTCCTGGTTAAAAGTAAATCCTGTTTTAGGACCTGCAACAGCACTCACTCCTTAATTCTACTTTGCAACACACAGCTCTTCTCTCCCCCAGTACTCTGCATACCACTTAGAGCTGAGATCCACGTCTTTCTAGCTTCCAGCCACTGACATTATCTCGAATATAGTAGGTTCTGAATAAAGACTTGATGAGTGAATAAGGATAAGAGGGTTCAGCTCCCACAAATCAGCATACACATTGACACAAACCAGATCCGGGACACTGCCCCTTCTCCAGCTTTAAATAAAATTTAAATCCTGACATCATCCCAACATTAATAAACAAACAAGTAGGCAGAGGAAAGCACATATTGATGATTCTGGGTTGGCCACCCCAATTAAGACATAGGCCAGCATGGTCTTTAGAATCCATCTCATTAGGGGATTTCTTGGCACTGCCAACAGTTCTGGGTCCCCAGTATTAGAGGAACCTCTTTTCCTCTCTAGTGCCACTCACTGAAACATTTGGATGAGATTAACATTTAAATTGGTAAGTAATTTAAATTGGTAAGTAAGCAGATTGCCTTCTAACTGTGGGTGGGCCTCATCTAATCAGTTGAAGGCCTGAATAGAACAAAAAGACTTGCTTTCCCAGAAAAGAGGGAAATCTCCAGCAGAAGCCTTCTGACTTCATCTGCACCATTGTCCTTCCTGGGACTCCAGCCTATTGGTCCACATTTGACAGGCTCCATAATTGCATAAGCTGATTCCCTATATTAAATCTCTTTCTATATACATATACAACTTATTCATTCTGTTTCTCAGGAGAACCCTGAATATTACCAATACCAATACTATAATACACATACTAATGTACACTCCTACCAGCAGTGGGTAAGTACCCCAACCCATAAAATATTACTTCTTTACCCTGACCTTAAACTCTTCCCCTCCTATAAGCTACAACTAATTTACTCTTGTTGGTGGTGAAAAACGTAGGTTTATTATGTGTCTCCCTCTGGAAAATGTTCAGTAGCTTCCCACGGATCTCCCATAGTGAAATTCAGACTCCATGAGGCAATGAAGATCTTGGCCAGCCTAACTTCTCAGGCTCTTTGTGACATTGCGCTGTTCCAACTTTTTTTTAACCTAGAATCTACTGTATAAAACCTCCCTTGGGACCCCAGCACAGCACATGCTGAGCCCCCTGGCTGATGCAGGCACCCCTGTTTTTTCCTCTCGGGCTACCTCTCATGACCGCGAGGGGCCACAGAGCCCAGAGAGGGAACCACATCCTGCGTGGATGTCAAACTTTCCTTGTGCCCCTAGAACACTTCCCTCTCCACTTTCTCTCCTTCCCTCATCTGTCTCTCTCAGAAAAATACCCTCCACATCTTCAAGGTCCAGTGCGACTTGGTCCTCGAGCCTCCCTGCGCACTGTGTGGGAATTCCATTCCCCTTCCTCTCGTTCCTGGCACTTCGCAAACATCAACTGGTCTCCTCTGGGTGCTGAGACTGGGCAAATCACAGCCTCCAGGTGGTCGATGACCCTGAGCACTTCCATCAGCAGCACGATGGGAGCACATCACCTCCAGCACGGTGTTTTGGAAGCATTAGAGGAGATGACATTCGGTTCATGCACAGGAGGCAGTCGGTGGAAGGTAGATTGTGGAGTAGGGTGGGTGGGCCCCCCTGTGGGGGTCATTTCCATAAGCTTAACTACATTTTCTTGAACCGACTAGTAAGGCCAGAGACACGGGTTGCAGGAATTTTCAGCGGGATCCCTCTTCCACCACAAACTGCCGCGAACGAACGGGCCGCCTCTGGAAGGTTACCTACCGCCCAAGGCACCCAGCAGCTTTTCCCTGGAAGCAGTAAATGCCTGCCGCCATGCTCACCATTAACGTCTCCAATCAGATAGCAATTGAGAAAGGCTTGTGTGAAGTTAACACACCTTTTAACGTAAATTTGCATTAACAGCACCTTTATCTAGAATAAGCTTGTGCTAGTTGCGGCTCAGCCCTGAGCTGAAAGCCTGTGGGGGGTGGGGCAGCAAGGCTGTACCGTGGTTGACCCTCCTCCTCTGAGGGCCCCCGCAGCTTCATGCCCCCCAAGCTGTCACTCCCCATTCCTCGCTGCAGTTTTATCCAACAGGACACACATGAAGTCTGCGAACTCACCACACTTCAAGTCCTTGCCTGGAAAGTCAAGCTTATGTCCACATCCACGTGGGCAGTGGGGTTAAATGAGAAGATAATGACCAAGTTCCTCTAAGGTAGTCAGCTATCAGCAAGGAAGAGAAATCAGCGTTTGTAGGACTCCTTCTGAAAGCCTCACAACCCACTATACAAACTAGGATTTCTGGATCCCAGCTCCAGTCTTGTGTCGTTAAATAGACCATCAACGGTCCCTCTGAGTTACACTCCCGATACTACGTTAATAAAGCACAAACCGAAAACTAAAAGTATATATAAGGTTAGCTTTGAGATACAGCTACTATTTTTTAAATTCACTATCATTTTTAGTTTGTTGTTCTTTTTTTAAAAAAAAAGGATTTCCCCCAAGTTTTGAAAATAAGTGGAATACTCTCACCAGCCCATTACTGCAATCTGTTACTTAAAAATGTAAATGATCAAAAACAATCATGACAAACATGCTTAAGAATACCATCACAGGGAAAATAAAACTAAAAAAAAAAAAAAAAAGAATACCATCATGGGGGGCACCTGGCGGCTCAGTCGTTAAGCGTCTGCCTTTGACTTAGGCCATGGTGCCAGGGTCCTGGGATTGAACCCACATTGGGCTCCCTGCTCAGTGGGGAGCCTGCTCCTCCTGCTCCCACTCCCCCTGCTGGTGTTCCCTCTCTTGCTGTCTCTTTCTCTGTCAAATAAATAAAATCCTAAAAAAAAAAGAAGAAGAAGAAGAAGAAGAACACCATCATGAATAATTCATCTATGTGGAGAGGCAGGCTCTCCTTTCTTTGACCAGTGATTGAAAATCCTACCATTGTATTTGAAACAGCCCCAGAAGGTAAAGATCCACCCTGCCTAACCACAAGAAAATGATAGGAGCAACAAATCTGGATGATAAAAGCAGGAAATATTGCCAAAATTGTTCATACACGATGCTAAAAGTCCTATCTTAGTATGGCGATCACAACTTAGTTCCCAATAATTTAGCTCTATTTTCTATCCTAAACTTTCAGAAGAGGTCAAAATGCCATTTTTTGTTTTTGTTTTTAAATTAAAAATGTATATATTAGGGGTTCCTGGGTGACTCAGTTGTTTAAGTGTCTGTCTTCAGCTCAGGTCATGATCTCAGGGTCCTGGGATGGAGCCCCACATTGGGTTCCCTGATCAGTAGGGAGCCTGCTTCTCTCTCTGCCCCTCCCCTCTCTCTCTTTTTCTCTCTCTTTCAAATAAATAAATAAAATCTTTTTTTAAAAAAGTATGTATTTAAGACATGCAATACAATCATTTGATAAATATAAACGTATACATACACACACACAGTGAAACGATTACTACAAGCTAATTCACATTTCTTCTCACATAGTTACTATTTTTTTTCCAGGGAGAGCGCCTGAGATCTCCTTTCTTAGGACACGTTAACTGCAGTCCTCACGAAGCACATTAGCTCTCTAGGCGGAGTCATCCCACCCAACTGTAACTGTGAAACTCCCTGTGCCCAGGACCATTATTCTCCCTATGTTTAAGCAGCTCTTTTTTGACAGAAATTGGAATTCCTGATCTGGGAATCCAAACTGCAGAAGCTCGCCACACAAAGGGTGGGGGGTCCCAGCTTGTTCTGGCCTTGGTGGCTCAGGCCAGGTGTGGACTAGCTCTCTCCACCGAAGGCCCTTACCAACCCTCTCCTTCATCTGCACGGCTGATCAAAAGTGGTCCATACGTGAAAAACTCGCAGGCAGCCCTCCACAGGTGACTGCACAAGGCAAATGAGGCGTTCCATGACAAAATGGACTCGGTAATAAATATTTCGTTAAAGAGATTTCGCTAATAGACACTTTATAAGCCTCCGTCATATACACAAAACCTTTTTTGAGCTTAGCTACATCTACAGAGAAAAAGAAAACTAACACACGGGAAGTTTCCTTATCTTCTATTTGCGATCCCTAATGCAATACTATAAGTTTTTCTTTTATTTTTTTATTTTTTAAAATATTTTATTTATTTATTTGCCAGAAAGAGAGGACGAGCAGGCAGAGTGGCAGGCAGCGGCAGAGAGAGAAGCAGGCTCCCTGCTGGACAAGGAGCCCAATGCGGGACTCGAGCCCAGGGCCCTGGGATCATGACCTGAGCCGAAGGCAGTGGCTTAACCGACTGAGCCACCCAGGCGTCCCGGTTGTTCTTTTATAATATACATCCCTTGGAAAGCAAGCACTCCAGCACATGTCACATAATGTGTTCTGCTGACTATCCATTTAGGATATAATTTGAGAGACTTCAGACGAGAAACACACAATTCCAAACTATGTCCTTCCCTAGACTATTTCGGACATCTCAAAATGTCATCATTAGTCACTTTGTGTTGAAAGCATAGGGAATGATAATAGTGACAATAATAATACCCACCACTCCCTGACTGCCCCCCGTCTTTAACCATAGGATCCTTAAGCCGTTCAACAAAGAGAATGGTATTATTAACTCAGTTTACTATTCAGAAGCCTGAGATGCAGAGGGGATCGACCAACTAACATAAGGTTTTGAGGAAACTAAAGGCTAGAAAAGCCATGTTTTTCCAATAAACCATACCCAATCCACGTGGCTATTACTTGAAGGACTAACTCACTGAGCAGCAAAGCACACTCCCTGGTAGACACGGCAGAAAATATCTAAGAGATCATTTGATCCTTCTTGAAATGACACCTTGCAGTTTCTGAAGGTTCATCTCTTAGGAGCTTGGTTGAAGCAAAAAATGGAGCCAGCGCCTGATGAATTCTGCCCAGATTCACTAATAAATCTAGATTTGGTGTTACAGAGAGGACTCTGAACACACAGAGGTTGAAGCCAGCACTGAGTGCCTAGGGGAGGGAAGCAGCACTCCGTCCCTGGGAGGAAGCTCACATGGGGAAAGATCTGGTCCTGGACCCAAACACTGCCAACATCAGCTTAGTCCAGGCTCTAGTCATGGTTGAGACAAGAGAAAACCTGGGCTCTTCTTCCTACGACACTCTAATTCGTGAAATGGCCTATTCTACTCAGAAATCACAGCACATTAAGAAAAATGAATCTGATTCACAGAACTATTTCTTTAAAACAATAACATCATAAGATCTAGAAGTGAAATTGGAAAATACCACAAACACATGATAGAGCATTTTATAGTTTCTACTGGGGTTTTAAGATTCGATGTCGTAGATGGGTAAGAAGGAGAACAAGATGTCCACTCACCTGAGGCAACCACCTGGATCACCTTCTCCCAATGTCCTTGTGGGAAAGTGTGTAGAAAGCAGGAATAGAAGCCAACATCGGCCTCAGAGACGTTATGAAAGGACAGGGTCATATCATTAGGCGCCATGGTGGAATTTAAAAAGTAAACCCTATCAGTATAGGGTGGCTTTACACTCAAACCGTAAGCAGGGCTGAAAATGGCCATGAGCTCTCTGTTGGTCGTAGTGATCTTGTGCCATTCCAGCTGAACTAAGGTGTCCAGTGATGAATATATACACTCCAGACTCATATTCTCAGCAAGTTTAACAGTCGCGTCCCAAACCATCTCTTCACATAGTGCTGAAATACACAACATCACATTTGTTCAGTTAGGCTTGATGGATGACATAGCAAAAGACACCTCAAGCTTTTTCTAAGCTTTCTAAGACTGAGGAAGAGAGCAAATTGAGACCCCCACTAAACGCTAACAGTTTCTACCTTAGTCTAAAAAGGTTTCCACTGCCAATAAGAGGTATTTGTAACTTGTAGATTTCCTGAACAAGTGAGAAATTATCGGAGCCTACTAAAGGGCATTATAAATTCTAAACATGTCACACTATAAGACCAAAAAAGAAGTAAATTTTTTAAATGAAGACATTATCTTTACCTCTGTATATGTGAAGAAGAGCGAAGAAGAAAGTAAGATAATCCATCTCTGGAAACCGTTTGGGAGGGTGGTCTATTAAAAAAAAGACAATTTTTATAATGTTACATGCGGAGGCCCAGCACAATGCACTGCTTCCTTCCTCTCAGATATTATCAGTCGTGCCTTCTTTTTCTGAAGAACGAACACAGGAAAAGGTCTGAGCTTCAAAGTCAGGTTTGCTCTCGCACAAGGATGAGCAGATTTGAATCACTTCTCTCTCTCGGGGAAATAGCTTATTTTCAAGCTTTTATTTTCTACAAAGATTCATTCATTGAACAAATCAACGAATGGCTGAGGGCGTTCTCTATGCCAAACTCTGCTCTAGGCAGTTAGGATACAACAGTAAATTTGTTAAAAAAAAAAAAAGAAGAAGAAGAAGAAGTCCTTGCCATCATGGAGCTTACATTCTAGTGGGAGGAGACAGAAATGGAAATAAAATAGTAAAAAAATATAGGTAATTACCTATAGCTATAGGTAATAAGTGCACGAAGAAAACACAAAGCAGGAAAGCGGGGATAGGGTGGTGCTGGTGGTAGTGCTTCCCTTTTAGACAGGAAGGTCAAGTTCACTGAGAACTTGACATTGGAGCAGAGACCGAAGGGCAGGGGGAGGGCCTTGGGGTGTCAGGGATTTGGAGGCTCTACCAATGTGGACTGTGGTTGGGCATGGCCTTCCTTTTACCTTTTACTTCTACCTTTTCATTGACCTCAGGCATTTGCTTTGGAAGCCATGAAGGGACCACAGAAGGACCTGAGCTACAAGAGTGTTGTACCTCAGGACATACACAAACTTACCATTATGGATGATTTCTTTAAACTGTTTATTTTGAAATAGTTACAGAGTCATAATAATTTGCAAAGATAGTACAGAGAGCACCCTCTCACCCACTTTCCCCTAATGGTTACATCTTACATAATTATAGTACAATATCAAACGTGATTGATTTTTTTTTTTTTTTAGGTTCATCATTGTTCCCTTCCCTCATGTTAAATAACAGTTCAGTTTCTTAAGAACTTGTTAGGAACATATTACCATGTTAATATAAAAACACATTATTTCCTCTATGGAATTATATGAATGCATTTGGCCCATGATGACAGGGTCAAAATAAAAAGTAGGTAAAAATTGAAAGGAGGAACATGAATCCCTAAAGACAATGTTGCCTAAGGCCAACTCTGAACCTGGTTTCAATCCCAAAGTTTACCAGTAGGTGTCTGCTGTTCAACCTCAGTATCTAACCTGGAACTTTTTCAGGAAGCGAGAGATCAGCAGTATAAAATTAGAATGTATACATATGGTACTGTATAGACCACCTTATGTTTATACAGCATTCGGTTTTCCAAAAGCTTTCACATCTATGGTATTTGTACCTGTAACAGCTGTATGATAGAGTCAGATGAGGTATCTCTGTTTTGCAAGTAATTCAAAAAAACAGTCTGTCCAAAAATTTACTGACTGTGACAGGTACCCTGCCTAGGTCCTGGAGGTGCAAGTATGAGGAAGACTTGGTCTCTGTCCTCAAGGCATGCAGTAGTATATTGGATCAGACAGATCACAGAGGCAATTTATTATAATAAAACCTGATAATTCTATAGAAGTCAAGTTTGAGCAAGTATTGGCACAGCCCAGAGAGGGGGAAATTCATTCTAATTGCAAAAGGTTTCATAGAAAAAATGCACCAGATCCTGGGCGTTCCAACCTAACTAAGATTTTCCAAGTAGAGGAGGAAGGGAAGGAGATAAAGGCATGACAACAGAGCAAATTTTAGGGGAATGGTGTCACTATGGTCTAGGGGTTGGAAAAGAGACAACCACGATGTTGGGTCCAGATTGAAAGTATCTTGAATGACAGCAATAGAGAAGTTCAAACCTGGCCTTCAGGAACCACAGCATCCTGCTTACATCTGTAACCACAGCACCAAACACAGTCCCTGGGACACATCTATGGCATATTAAACACAACTCTGACAGCAACACAGAGCCACTAAAAATCTTATGGAGGCAGTGATGAGGACAGTTTTGTGTTTTTGAAAGAGAACCTGGATGCCTGTGGAGAATGGACTAAGGTGGTAAGGGCAATGAGGATTTACATCTGAGTCAGAAAAATTAACTCCACATCAAATCTTAACGACAGGACTTCCTCTTGATAGGTACCAACAAAAAAATAAAACTATAGAACAAGAGTTACACCCAGTCCCAAGAATTCCTGAATCCCTCAAAAAAGTGTCCTCCTAACTGGCCCCCCTTGCACCGTGCCCTGCTTTAGACCTGTGTCCCTTCACACACACACACACACACACACACACACACACACACACACTGTACCTGGAGTGATCTTGTGACAGACACAGTATGACCTATTTCAAAATACTTAATATATTTTGCCATCAATAAAGTAAAAAAAAAAAAAACAAAAAACCTAAGAGCTGGAGAAAATATCTGCAAATCATACATCTAATAAAGGTCTGAATCCAGAATATACTAAAAAAACTCTTACAACTCAACAATGAAAAAGACAAACAACCCAACTTTAAAATGGACTAAAAAAAATTAAAAAGTAAAAAGTAAAAAAAAAAATTTTAAATGGGCAAAAAACCTGAATAGACATTTCTCTAAAAAAGATATACCAACAACCAACAAGTACATGAGAAGTTGCTCAACATCACTAGTCATTAGAAAAAAATGCAAATTCAAACCACAAAGAGATATCACTTCACGCTCCCTAGGATGGTTATAATGAAAAGGCAAGTAACAGTGCTGACAAGGACATAGTGAAATTGAAATCCTTGTACACTGCTGGTGGGGATGTAAAATGGTGCAGCTACTGTGGAAAACAGTTTGGTTGTTCCTCAAAAAGTAAAACAGAATAACCATATGACCCAGCAATTCCAGTCGTAGGTTTATACCCCAAAGAACTGAAAACATATACTCAAACAAATACTTGCACACCAGTGTTCATAGCAACTGTCTTCACAAGAGTCAGAGGGTGGGAACGACCCAAATGTCCATCAACAGAAGAAAGGGTAAAGAAATTGTGGTATATCCACACGATGGCATATTATGCAGTTATAAAAAGGAATGAAATACTGATTCAGGCTACAACGTGAATGAGCTTTGAAAACATGCTAAGTGGCCAAGGGTCACATATTGTAAGCTTCCACGTATGTGAAACACCCAGAATAGGTAAATCTATAGATCTGATCAGTTGTCAGGGGCTTAAGGGAGAGGAAACCAGGAGCGACTGCTTAAGTCATAGAGTTTTGCTTTGGGACGATGAAAATGTTTTAGAACTTGATAGAGATGGTACTTGCAGGACACTGCGAATGTGTGAAATGTCAGTTGCGCACTTTAATTTTACGTTGCGTGAGTTTCACTGCTCGTGAATGGCATTAGGCCAGATTCACCTCAGGTCTCTCCAACGGCACAAGCCACCGCACGTTGCTGTTGGCCCTGCGTTGACTGACATCACGTGGTCCCTCAGCCAGTCTGGTCTGCAAACGCACATGGGGCCCCACCGTGCGAGCTGCGAGCGGAGTCCCGTCACACGCCTGGCCACAGCTCCTCACCCGCTAGAAACGGATGATGCAGAACAGAGTCCGGGCTGTCAGATGAATGATTCACGACGTAAAGAATCTCTAAGTGCTCATGGAACACACGCCGAGACATTGCATGCGTTTATATTAACGTCTGTGTATTTATTAATGCATATATATATGGCGTGTGTGTGGTCAGGGCTGGGCAGGTTGGCAGAGGTGCAGGTAGAGCGGCAAGAGGAACGTGGACACAGCAGGTCTCTGCTGCCGCACGCCGGCGCCAACCCTACGAGAATGAGACGCAACACAGAATCTTCCAGTCAGAGGCTCCCGCAGCCCTCGGCGAGCTTCCCCCCGGAGCGAAGAATCAGGGGTGCGGGATGTTATGAGAAAAGGGGAATGGGGCGCCTGGGTAGCTCAGTGGGTTAAGCCTCTGCCTTCGGCTCAGGTCATGATCTCAGGGTCCTGGGATCGAGCCCCGCCATCGGGCTCTCTGCTCAGCAGGGAGCCTGCTTCCCCCTCTCTCTCTGCCTGCCTCTCTGCCTACTTGTGATCTCTGTCTGTCAAATAAATAAATAAAATCTTAAAAAGAAAAGAAAAGACAAGGGGAATGAACTGATAGTAGTGGGCAGTGACCCTATATTCCCAAGGCATCCAAAGTCAAGTCTCTGGAAAGACGAAGACAGCACTTGCGCTATCGGTGACTCGATTCTGCAGCGACTAAAATACCAGCCCCGGAGGCTACAGATCCAAATGGAAGATGCAGAAGGACGTGCAGCCCGAGATCAAGTTCAGCTGTTACAGCTTTGCTGAGGACAAGCCCTATTCATCAGCATCTAACCAAAGACAAATAGAGACGCCCTTGAGCTATTCCTGTTGTGGAGGGAGCCATTTTTTGCATGATTTATGAAGGAATTTTGGCTTGAGGTTTTTTTCTAATAGAGCTGTCTGTATAAAAGAGCTTCATCCTCAAGGAAGTCATTAATCAAAATATTATTGGACTCCTCCCCTATCGAACAGGTCTCAGCGAACCGCACAAGCATGAAACTCATTGCACGGGTTTGCCTCGCACCGCGTGCTGCTGGGCGACCTGGGCTGGATGACGGCCTTCGGACACGCTGTCTCCTTCTCTTGGGCCATCCACGCACACAGACGCTTCCCTCTCCTCAGCTTCATTGTTTCTGCTATCTGGAACATGTTCTGCTTTCCCAGATGTCTGCTTTTTCTGGCCGTTGGGAGGATTCTTGTCTCTGCGCAGTCACCCAAGTAGGCAACCGTCCCCGCGTATGCAGAGAAGCCGCTCCTACCTGCTCCCCTCCCACTCCTGCTGAGACAGCTGCTGACCTGCCGAGGGCTGCAAAACAGTCTAGCCTGTGCTAGACTCAGAAGAAGGGACCGAGGCTGGGAAGACTGGGGGCTTTCCTCCTTTTTTTTTTTTCCCCAGATGTGGGAGTTTGTATGCCTTTGGCTGGGATGTCCTTGTTGTGAGGCTCCTCCTTCCAGCAAGACTTCAACAGGAGGGTTTTAGTCTAGGTTTCTGCTCCCTGCCTCAAAGCGTCGCCTCAGGAGAATGTTACGAAGGAAGGACACACGATTTCCCTCAGACATCCAGGCCCTTAGAACTCGGGCAAGTCACAGAGCTGCCCCAGGGGTTAGATCACCTTGGAGGGACTGTCCACGAAGGCCCAGCTTCCATTCAAAGCAGACACCTCAGCTGGGCTGCAGCAGAGCTCCTCCGGGACAGGGTTCTGGAAACTGTGGCTCACGGGCCGAATCCAGCCCCGGCCGGACCCTTTACAAATAGTCCGTTCGGCCTGGGCCGTGCTCACTTGGTTCTACATCGTCTGTCCACGGCTATTTTTGTGTTCTGATGAGTGGCTGCAAAGAGACCACAAGGCCTACAGAGCCGAAAATAGTAACTGTGTGATGCGTGACAAAGAAAGGTCAGCAAGCCCTGCACAGGGTAATAAATACTCAGCTAGCAAACATTTGTTATTTAAGGTCCTCCTTGCTCGGTCTTGCTTGAAGGAAGGAAGGTTAAGCAGTGCAGACACTAGTAAAATTAGCTCGATTCCCTTATTCTCAAGGAACATACCATCAGACCTACTACAAATACAATTCTTCTAGAAGCACTGTGAGAAAGGACCTAAATGACACTCTCTGGCTGAACTGTTCCCATCCACGAACTTACAGGTTCATAGGACAGACATCAGCCATCCAGCTGTCATTGGCTCTTTTCCTGCTGAATCTACTTGACACTGTTTCATGGACAGTCTCTACTCCCCTGCACGAGATTTACGTTAAAAGTGTGAGCTCAGGGGCACCTGGGTGGCTCAGTGGGTTGAGCCTCTGCCTTCAGCTGGGTCGTGGTCTCAGGGTCCTGGGAACAAGCCCCGCGTCAGGCTCTCTGCTCAGCGGGGAGCCTGCTTCCTCCTCTCTCTCTGCCTACTGCTCGGCCCACTTGCGATCTCTCTCTCTGTCCAATAAATAAATAAAATCTTAAAAAAAAAAAAAAAAGGTGTGAGCTCAGCTACATCCACTTTTTTTTCTAGAAGGTTACTAACCTTGAGATGTTGCTTCTGCTCGCTGTAACTCTCCTTGGCCGCCGTGTGTCTGGTTAGGGGCTTCCTGTTTGTCGTGGCCTCCTTACCTAGCCCCCTCCTGTCCCTGGCAACCTCCCCATTCTCTCTGGGTTGGCGTGGCAGGAACAGCCCAGGGCTTTTGTCCCAGGCCCGGAGCTCCTGGGCTCTTCTCTCCTCCAGAGCTCCTCCCAGTGGGGGCAGAAGGAAAGCACTAATATTTCACTAAGCAGGGCTTTTTGGAGGATTAAAACCAGCCAAGGAGTGTAACTGCTTCTAGAAGCGTCTTCACCACGCAGCTACTCAGACTCACTCCACACCCACGCGGAGTTCTGTCCCTGTCGTCCCCACCCGCTGAAATTCCGCCGTTGGAAACGACGTGCTTCTCATCCTCTGCTCTCTCACCTCCCAACTACGCACAGAAACTTTCAGTTGGTGATTTTGCCTTTTCTTCCCCATTTGTTTTCCTGCCCAGCAACGTACTTCGTACTTGGCACTTCGCATTGGAAGTCTCTGACGTGCAGGCCGCTGCTTATCTCTGCCCAAATCGGAGCTTCCACCCCGCCTTCTAGATCCTCGTCTGGGTTTTGTGCCTTCAGCCCCCGCTCCGCCACACACAGCTCCGGGTCGCCGTTCGCTAAGCGCCCTCTCTGCGAGGTTAGCGGCTTCGAGGTCTTCAAAACAACCGTCTCTAAGTCGTTCTGGAGGACCACGGAGTTCGTTTTATTTGTTCTTCGGATTCTGAGTAATCGAGGCGCCCCGTGGGTTAGAGCACCGCGAGGGACTGCGGCTGAGGCGCACCTGGGGCGGTTGGCCGAGCTACCGGGCTGAAAGGCCGGGGTCTGCGGAGGAGAAGGCAGTTCTGGAGGCCGGCGCGCCCCGCACATTTTCCGAGGCAGCGCACGTGCAGGGCTGGCCTTTCTGCGGACCCCATGCGCGTCTGAAAGCGTGGAAGAAGAAATACAGGGGCGCCTGCTGGCTCAGTTGGTTTAATGTTCGACTCTTGATTTCAGCTCAGATTCTAATCTCAGGGTCGTGAGATCAAGCCCTGCATAGGGCTCTATGTTGTGTAGAGCCCCCTTAAGATTCTCTCTTTCTCTCTGCCCCTCTCTCCCCATTCTTACACTCTCTGGAAGGAAGAAAGGAAGGGTGGATGAAAGGAAGGAAGGAAGAAGGGAAGGAGGAAGGAGAGAGGGAGGGAGGAAGGGAGGAGGGAAGGAAGGAAGAAAGGAACGGAAAGAGAAAAGTAGAAGCTGTCTTTCGTTGCACAAATAATTCTTGAGCCCTTACTGTGGGGCAGAGGAAGTCCTCTAAAAGATCTGTCTGACTCATGTCACTATCGTTGTTATATCAGTATCCTCAGAAGAATACCCAAACTTCTTACTGACTTACAAGGCTGGACAAGATCGATCTCGACCATTTTTCCAGCCTAATGTCTTACACTTCGCCCACCCGCGTTCTCTACCCCAGACCCACCTGACGGGGCAGAGGCTTTGCACACAGGGTTCCTTTGCATTGACTTCTCTTATCTCCTCCCATAGGGAGGCCTCAGCTCAGACATCCCTTATTGGGTACCCTCCCTGAGCCCCCCACGCCTGGGGTAGATGTTCCTCTGAGCTTCTTCAGGACGCCAGATGACGACGGCTTCCTGACTGAAGCACTCCTTTGTAACTGCCCACTTACCCGCTGCATCTCCTCTGCGAGCCTCATGGAGCCCTTCAAGCTGAAGAGGAGTCTTGTGGGCTGCTTGTTCCACAGAGCCTTGCAAGGCACCCGGCATGCGGAGGGTGTCTGTTAGATCATTATTTGTTGAAAGCAGGCGAGGGGATGGCTTCTACTATGAGGGTTCATCGTATGTGGCCTATATGCTCATCAAAACCCAAAGGCCATCCCGTTTCCAATGTGTGGTTTTTTTCTTCTGCCTCATTTTTCTATTTCTCCAATGAATAGGGCAAAAAAAAAAATAATAAATAAAATAGCCTCGATCCAAAAGGCACATAAATTTTGGCAGGACAAACTCCAAGATAAACGTTCCTGATTGGGGCGAGCTCTTTCTCAAAATGATTCAGTGGGCCCTGGACTGAACCTCAAACACTGGCTGAAACAGTCGCTGTCTACCCAAGTGGTTCGCATCACACCGAATGCAGAGCCTATTTCAACAATAGATGCCACGTCCATCTATGGGGTCCAGGCTTAAAAACTGATCTTGCTTTCTCCCTGACTTACAAATCCAGATTTATATAGGCGAGGTCCTTTCCCTAAATTTCTCTTTTGTAGTCACTTCCTAATTCACCATCCACATGCAAAATAACACACACACATCATCCCCATCGCCATCATTACCATCATCCTCGTTATCTCCCATATCCCGTTAGAAAGTTACTGCTAGTATTATGAAAGTAAGAGGGGAGACAGCTTTTTTTGGTTTCTTTGTAAGGTCTTTCACTTTGGGTTTTTTTATTCTCCCCGGAGTTATTGAAATCTTGCAAAATAAAGAACCTAAAAATTAGCTTTGTATCTGTTCCTGAGGGATACAGGATCCCCACTGTCTTGGCACCAGGAAGGCAACATAAAGCTAGTTTTTTAGGGGAGATGTTCAGAGATCACATGGTCAATAACGAATTCCCCGAACAAACAATAAAAACATCCTGAGACAAATGAAACCGCATTACACGTCCAGAGAACGGCCATCCTGGGTTCCAACCAGGAGAACAAATGGAGGTAACCATTTGACGAGGAAAGTCAGTGGCGCAGAACGAAGATTATCTACCACTCCCAGAGATGAACAAAATTCTTCCCTCCCATGGTTTTTTTTTTTTTTTTTTTTTTTTAGTGACCCTTATTAAGGGCCTTTTGAAGGGTTTAAAAGTAAAAATACGCTTTAACATTACCATGTGTTGACAGAAATAGGAAACGCAGCTAAAATCACGACATCACTGGACGGAGTGTTACATTCGCTACCTCCTGCCTCTCTGGGGTCACCAGGGCACCAGCTCTGTATTCTAACACATGGAAAAGCAAGCATTTATCCTTCCTTCCCTGTACAAACTGCATTTCAGGGTGACCTAAGTTTCCTTTTATAGAAAAATTCAGCTACTAAGTGGAAAAACAATGATAGATACTATTTTTCATTGCCTTCTTGTTACTCCTATTAAAATAATGGAAGGAGACCATTGTTACTAGATACTAAGGCCATTAAGTGGAAAGTTAATGGGAACTTTATAATGAGATACACTGCTGATTGACAGTATATGAGCCCTCTGATCAACCCTAACCTCACGCTAAAATGGTACAACCAGATAGCAGGGGACCGAGTGACACAGCGGGAAGAAAACAGCACCACCCAGGAAGATCTCTTACCAGAGTAACGGAACCTAAATGCAGCCCAGGCTCTAGAAGCAGCTAGTAGTGTCTAGGAGATACAGAGGAGAGAAGAAGGAGTTAAGAGCCCCATGAGGAAGCAAGAAATACTACAGAACAAATGTCTTGGGCTCCCAATAAGCAAATGGCAATTATAGTATAATTACACAAGAAAATATAACCAGTCCAGGAAATGCCAAAAGGCACTTGACAACTTTAAATATCCTTTCCTGATAAGAACTCAGAGTAATTTTGGAATTTAACTAGCATAATAAAGAAAACTGGTTGGAAACTAATAGCAGACTTGATGGTAGAACCTTAGAAGAATCTCAGTTAAATTCCTAAGACAAGAATGGCCACTATCACTTCCAATATTTAATATTGCCCTGGAAGTTTTAACTGATTCTATAGGGAAAAAAAGAATAAGAACTGTAAATATTGAAGAATTATTTTGACTTTATTATTACTCGTAGATGATCAACCTAGAGAACACAAAAGAATCGAATAAGAAAGAACTGATAAAACAATAAAGTGTCTAAAAAATAGTTTTATAAGATTCAACAGCTTTGTTTTGTCATATCCAAATTAGAAGCAAAAAAGTACACGTGTGTGTGTGTGTGTGTGTGTGTGTACACATATGTATGAATATATATGAATGTATCTCAAGAATCGGTAGCAAGTATACAAAATCTACATAGTATATCAAAGGGAGTAACATTAAGTCTAAAATGAGAGTTAGTGAAAGACGTAATTAGATCTGTGGCAGAAGCTCCTCTTGTCCAAGAAGCCAGAGTAAGCCTCATTCAGGGAGAATATTGAGAATGTTGTCGAGCCAAGGAAGAGGCCCGCACAGACTTACAGAAGAAAGGAGCCGAGCTCTCCTGGATACTTCAAATAATTATGGAACATTAAATACTCTCTTCATTAAAACAGATTTGCCTCACGTGAAGGTTTTACTTTCTTTTCAACACGAACTTTCGGTATCACCTAGTGTTCTAGTTCATGAGCACTGGGTAGATATTTCACGTATGTGTAAAATGTTTTCTCATACTCAATTAAAGTTGCATTAAATAAAGTGTAATTAGGTCACATGGAAAAAGACTTTTCAGTAGTGACTAGAGAGTGAATAGTTGTTCTGGAAGTCAGGCTGTCAACTTTTTATTTTTTCTTTAAGAAACCGAGATTAATTAATTACGGATTTGCAGCGTATGAGAGCGGTGCCACTTTAGTTCAACAGGGAAAGAATGGCTTGTCTTCCATGTGGCACCAGAGAAGCTGACTTACCAGCAGGAAAGGCTGAAGTCAGCTCCATGGGGTCACTGGCCATTCCCTGGGCAGCACAAGCTCTACACGCCTGCGGTACGGTCCTTGCAGCTGCATCCAGGTGTAGGACCTAGGCTCTGCTGAGTACATCCATATCCTAAGAATTCACCGCCGTAGGCTGGGAGCACAGCAGGGAAGCAGCGGGGCTACGGGGCCCGTTCTGGCCAGGGGCCGGGGGTACGGATTTGCGGCGCCCGAGCTCTGCCAGCAGCGGTGGACTTGGCGTCCTGGTATGCCCAGCAGCAGACAACAGTGCCTGGGCCCAAGCAAGGCCGCAGAGACGTGCTCACCAGGCCCAGTGGGCAGCCGGCCAAGGGGCACTGAACAAGCTTCCGCCACCCGTTCATTCTGTGACCTGCGGCAAGTCCTGTGTCCTTCTGATAAGTTGCTTCCTTCCCAACTTAGAGAGAAGCAGTTTGGCAAGTTACAACTAAGAACTCTGATTAGTAACACTCACATGTTGCAGCAGAATGCACTGCAAATGCATTAATAGTTTGAATAAGAAAAATATTCAAAAAATTGGAGAATATGCTTGATAAGCCTGAAGACAGAGATGCATTTTTTACTTTGATATTACATACATATATATAAAATATATTAAGACACATATATATTAAGGTATATATATCTTATACCAAAGTCAGGGAAAATGTGATAGCTTTTTCTACACAAAACTTAAAACTGGGGGCACCTGGGTGACACAGTCAGTAAAGTGTCCACTTGGTTTCAGCTCAGCTCATGGTTTGGTCATGGTCTCGTGGTCGTGCGACTGAGCCCTGTATCAGGCTCCACACTCAGTGGGAATTCTGCTTAAGATTCTCTCTCTCCCTTTCCCTCTGCACACCCACACCCCCCCCTCTAAAATAAATGAACAAATCTTAAAGGAAAAACTTTAAAACTATGGCATGGCAAACATTGTACACTAACAAAACAAGAAGGCCTGACAATCGGGAGAGGGATATATGAAAGGTATGAGACACAGTGTAACATTTTCTAAGCATAAAGTGCTTAAATATCAGTGACCAAAAAAATCTCACAAATACCCCAACAGAAAAACAGGCAATGAATATCAAACATCAGTTCACATAAGAACAAATACAAACAGAAAAATGTGAAAAGGTATTTAATCTCGCTATGAAAAATGACATTTAAAATAATGGCATATTAACTTTTGCACATCGAATATGTAAACATATAAATGAAGAGAATGATAGCGACTGTTGTAACAAGAGTAGGCGGATGGGGGCTCCTGGGTGGCTCAGTGGGTTAAAGCCTCTGCTTTCAGATCAGGTCATGATCCCAAGGTCCTCGGTTCGAGTCCCGCATTGGGCTCTCTGCTCAGTGGGGAGCCTGATTCCCTCTCTCTCTCTCTCTCTGCCTGCCTCTCTGCCTACTTGTGATCTCTGTTTGTCAAATAAATAAATAAATAATCTTAAAAAAAAAGAGTGGGCAGAAACATGGATAGCCAAACCCTGCTGTGGACAGGTCAAGGGGTATGCATTTTCTATATGCAAGAGTTAAGCAATGCATATGAAAAATGTGACTTGTTATATCCTCTGACCCAGCCAGGCTGCCTTAAGATATGTATCCTAAAAAGAAATAAATTTAGCCAAGTTAGCAAAGATCTGGTTTTTTTGTTTGTTTGCCTATTTAAAGTAGGTTCCATGCCCAGCATGGAGCCTGACACAGGGCTTGAACTCATGACCCTAAGATCAAGACCTGCGCTGAGATCAAGAGTCGGACACTTAGCCAACACAGCCACGCAGGTGCCCCACAAAGATCTGGTGTTTAAATGTGTAGAGACACTCTGCTGCTCTTTGGTGGTTATGCAGGTCTATGTTCAGACGTGTAAAATAACTTGGAACACTCTAAGTGAAGAACTTTTTCCAACATACACACGCCCAGGACAAGAAGACAATGAGAGCCGTTTCTGCAAAGCAGCAGCTGGAGAAGAGCCCACACCCGGCTTCTCACCTGGTTTCCGCATGGGCGGGGGCTCAGCAGACTGTACTCAGGACTCCTCTGGCCACCGTCCTCAACCTTCCTGCTCCGTTGATACCCTTCCCTCTCCTGATGGTCTCAAGGTTTCGAGGAAATAAATATTGGAACATTTCAGGACTCCTGACCTCAAGCATCAGACCTCGGGAAAAACTAAGTTCCAAGAGACGCAGGAAGCAGCAGACAACCACACTCCGTGGACGGACTGGGGCTTGGACACATGTACTATCTCTTCCCCCAGCCATCCGGACAGAGCTCATGCCTTTCTCCTCCACATCCCGTTACTTTGTGCTACTACTTGATAACATTCCCTCTGCACCATGGATAGCGCGAGAGCGTGAGAGCGACCCTCGTAAAGAAAAGAGTATGGGCTTTGCAGAGGACTTGGGGTCAAATCCCCTTCCATCTTGGGCTCGCTGTGGGGCCTCTGGTCACAAGCTCTTTGGTGACGACACAGATGGCCAACTGTGGTGGAGCATCCGGACGGGCCAACCCCAACCTCGTGTTACGCGGCCAAGTGCACCCCACCCTCAGCGGGCCCTAGCCAGGCCCCCTCAAGACACAAAGTGCTGAAAGGCTGATTCGGACTCTCATACTGTCAATACCATTGCATCCCAAGGAACTGAAAGAATTTTTACTTTCTGAAATGGCACAAAACATAGATGTGCTTCAGTTAAAATAGACACTTGCTAGATATTTTTTATGGCAAATTTCCAAACGTTTCTCTTTGTCGTATGGTTGTTCTCCTGCTTTGCTGCTGGCCTGAGGAAAGTTTTGTCTGTACTTGGGTAATGAAGTTAACATTTACAGCACGGTCACTGTCCCCATAGTCTGTCACCATAGCAAGGTGCTGGGTAAGGGAAGGTCTCCTGCCTCAGCTGAACAATGCACTGCACTTCCCGGAACTTGAATGAGAAATAAATGTAGTCTAACGTGAATAGGGTTGCATGTCTCAGGCTCCCTGGGATGGCCCCAACACACACCTGGTTGAACTGTGTATTTATCAATAGCACCCCTCCCATTTCACTCTGGAGTGTGTTGGTTTGGATGATTAACTACATGTTCACTCTAAAAGTCACCCTAGTTAGCTGTGGGTTTAAAGTCCCATGTCCCAGGACACCCTTTAGTCCTGGACAAATGAGGACAAGTTGGCCACCATGGATACAGCAGTGACCAAGACCCCCCGGGGGTGAGAGCTCCGTAGGTCCTGGGGCTAGGTCAAGCCCACCTTCACTCCTGGTCAGCTCACTCGGCAACTTGTGCTGTCTTTTCTACCCATCCCCCAACCAGGATTACCTTTATCCGTTAGAAAGCCATGCACAGCGCTGATTCTCAAAGACGCAGGGCTGGAGTCTCCATCCTCCTCTTCCTGGTGCATGTGACCTGTCCCAAAAGCCACTTGTGGAAGGGCAGGCTAGGTAAGCCAGATCAACATCCCTTCTCTTCTCTTACCTCAGGGTACTGTACCCACTCTGAAGAGGTAAGTAGTGATCCTTCTGGAAGCAAAAGTATGTCCTGGTGGTCCTCTATTTCATCTACTAGGTAAAGAAGGAGCCATCTCCTTCTTCAAAATGAATAGATGAACCAATATGTAAATAAAAACTTCATATTCCTTCTAAATTAATGCCACACTATATTAAAACTGTGACTTTTTTGTTTTGTGTCTATCTCTGGACCTCCCACCTTGAGTGTGAGCTGCTTGACTGCAAAGACTGCCTTGTTCACTAGTGTGTCAAAGCAGTTTCCCAGGACACAAGACTTTTGGTGCTAAAACCAGAACAGCCTCAGGCAAACCTGGACAGCTGGTCACCCTCGCTGTGTCCCCAGTCCAACAGCAGCGCCTCCCCTGTAGCAGGCGTCAATAAACAACAGCCCTGTAGCTATCATCAGATCACCTCTTCGCAAGTTTGCTTGCAGAATTAAAAGAGGGAGAAAAGGTGCTAAAAGGCGCATCAGGACCTTGATGAACAGGAGTGTCCGCTCACAGGGACGGTCGACACCCTTCTCCTGCTGGGCGTTCTGTCCTAGGAGGAGACAGGGTGCTGTGGTTGACCACACTGCCAGCTCATCTCCTGGCCAAGCAGCACCATTTTCTTCCTCCATGGTAGCATCCCCCGCCGCCACCTTTCCGGGGCTGGATCACGAGGCACTGCATCTACCAGACCCCTGCCAACAGGATTCCAAGTTCAATTTTGCCAGTGAGGGCGCCTGGGTGGCTCAGTGGGTTAAGCCTCTGCCATCAGCTCAGGTCATGATCTCAGGGTCCTGGGATCAAGCCCCGCATCAGGCTGTCTGTTCGGCAGGGAGCCTGCTTCCCCCTCTCTCTGTCTGCCTCTCTGCCTACTTGTGATCTCTCTCTCTCTCTCTGTCAAATAAATAAATAAAATCTTTAAAAAAAATTTGCCAGTGAAAGGTATTTGCATGAGATCTGGAAATCAAAAGAGAAGTAGAATTTCATTTCTACTGATTGACGTCACATTGTCTATAAATTTGTTTACTGTCATCTTTCAGCAGTAGTGGGCAGCTGTGTGGGCTTTGCAGGTGGGAGGCATGAAGCAGCCTGTCCGCCAGGATCGTCTGGAAGCCTCCTGCATTTGTGCTGGAGGCAGCCATGCATGGGCCAGCAGGGCCCTCGCTCCATCTCCAAAGTCAGCAATGTTGCATCTCCGACCATTCTTCCCTAGTCTCACCATCTCTGACTCACCTCTCTGCTTCTCTCTCGCATTTTTAAGGAGCCCATGATTGTACTGCGCCTACCTGGACAATTCAAGATAATCTCCATAACTCAAAGTCTTTGACTTGAACCATATCTAGGTCTGTTTCACCATGAAAGGTAACATACTCACAGGTCCCAGGGAGTGGGATGGAGACATCTTTGAGGGGCCATTAGTCTGATGGCAAGGGCAGCCAAAACAGATTAACTGACTTCTTTTTTTTCTTCTCAAAAGCATTGACTCTGGTTTATTCAAAGTCTCTGTACCTGGCACAGAAATAAACAGTATTATCTGGGAAAATTCACTCATAGTGTTCAGCGCCCTGATAGCCTGAGGGCTAATGGAAAAGATGATTTTGAGGAAAAGAAAATAAAAAGCAGATATAGAAAGGAGAAAGATTTTAAATATAAGTTAAGCAATACACAAATGCATTTACACATATTTAATTTATTAACTGAAATACTAAGGCTTTAAAATACTTCCTGTTCAAATGTTTTTAGACTTTCTGGTAATGGTATTCTGGGATCTAGTGGGTTTCCAAAGGCTAGGATACAAATGCACTATGCCAAAAAATGAGAAATAAGATGAAAACAAAATTGGGCTATATTCTACGTCAAGTCCATAATTATGTAGTGTGTTAAATCTTGGGGCACCCGGGTGGCTCAGTTGGTTAAGCGTCCACCTCTTGGTTTCAGCTCGGGCCATGGCCTGAAGGTCATGGAACCTCAACAGGCTCTTCGCTCAGTATGGAGTCCGCTGGTGATTCTCTCTCCCTTTGCCCATGCCCCAACCCCTGCTCCCACGCACTTGGGTCTCTAAAAAAAGAAAGAAACATTTTTTTTGAAAATCTTATACCTTCGGCTTAAGTCATTTTACCAAGCTGCCCTCTTGCTTAAATCTTCTCTGTTATTGCAACCACATTTTCCCTTCTCCCATTCTTTAAGTTATGCTCGTTGATTTCTCAAAGGACCTTTTCCATTCTTCCCTCTTGCATTGTTTCTCTCTGTTTTGCGTACCAGCATGCCTTTCTCTCCCTTAATTTCCTCTGAGGAGCCATTCTACTACTTAAGTGCCCCAAATAAGAAGCTGAGAGGTTCTCCAATTTCAAAGTTGCATGGTGGGCATAATTCTCTTTGTAGTGCAACTGCATAATCAGATCGCTCCTTTACCAATACTGATCACATTTCAGTTTTTTGCATAAATAGACTGCAATATTTTATTTTCCTGTACTTGTTAAAACCAAAAATTAAAATATCTATTATTTTTTAACTACAATGCCAAATTCAACTAGCTTACCCATTAACATCCAGGACATTCATTCCTAGCGACTACAAAATCCATTTCCCTAATGCCAAGGCTCAACATTGTTGTTACCTTTAAGTTTGTTTTTTGTTTTGTTTTGTTTTGTTTCTAGACCCCTCGTATTCAGTGACCAAATACTGAAGCGCCCAAGAAAATATTTTTAAAAGCAATCTCTCCACTGGCACTCTTACCATGCTGGTCCTCAAAGCATTCAATGTGGGACCACAGATTCACCTGCCCATAAGTCATCCTACAACTGCCCTTGGGTCTACTTTCCTAATAATGACTTCTGAGTATTGGTACTTTTCTGATCATCTCACTTCATCCTTCAACTACAAACACCATAGGTAATGACTACTGGATGGTTACTATGTGCCTCATATGTCTAACACTTTACACGTTTCATTCATTAAAGCTTTCTAAAATCCTAGAGAATAGGAATTGTCACTATTCTCACATTACATTTGAGCAAACAGTGGCTACATTTGAGGCACACAGTGGTTAAGCAGCTTCTCCAATGTTCCCTACCCCTTCTGCATGAGCAAAACCAGGATTTGAATCAAGATATTTGATTATAGGGGTGCCCAGGTGGCTCAGTGGGTTAAGCCTCTGCCTTCGGCTCAGGTCATGATCTCAGGGTCCTGGGATCGAGCCCCGCATCGGGCTCTCTGCTCAGCAGGGAGCCTGCTTCTTCCTCTCTCTCTGCCTGGCTCTCTGCCTACTTGTGATCTCTCTCTGTGTGTCAAATAAATAAATAAAAATATATTTTTTTAAAAGATATTTGACTACAGAGCCCACACTCTTCCCCTCCACGCCTCACTTCCACCACAGGAAGCAGATTTATTCCCTATTCAACAGATAATGAAATGATGCTTCAGCTTCTAGGAAACCTGCTTAAAGTTCCACGTGTCAGATATACCATAGCATACTGACTTCCTCCTATAATACTCTCCACCTCAGAACTTTTCATTGGAAATATTATTTCCTATGGAAATGTTCCCCAAAGTGCATCTTCTCATTACCAAAGACATTATGGAAAATATAGATTTTGTAGATAACCTGGATTGGGAAACTTTATATACTTTATTCCCCTTTTGGAAATATAGAGATCACTCAGTGTGCCATATTAAAAGCTCTGAAAAGTCCTACAGCAAAGAAGCCTATCAAACTTAGTTTAACCCAGTTTCTCACACTAGGTCTCTCAAACACCCTAGCTTTCATTTATAAGACTTGGTTAAGTCTTACAGAGTCTACTCCCTTCTTTACCTGTCCAAAGTCACTTCTCATTTGAAAACTAGATCAATATAGTTCAATAGATCAACAAGTTAAACAAGAAAAATCATGTGATCATATGGATTGACACGGAAAAAGCATCTAACAAAATTTAGCACTCACCCACACTAAAAACGCTTAGCAAATTAGGAAAAAGGGGGAATCACCTCAACTTAATAAAGATGATCAGCAAAAAACCTGAAGCTAGAAGGACTAAATATTTTCCCCTAAAACCAAGGAAAATGAAAGGAAGTCTGCTGCTCACATTTCTATGCAACACAATATTAGATGTTCTAGTCACTGCAATATGGCAAGAGAAAGCAATAAAAGGCATATGGATTAGGAAGAAACAAAACCTTGCTAACTGCAGATGACATGCTTA
Organism: Enhydra lutris kenyoni; assembly: GCF_002288905.1. Classification (NCBI taxonomy): domain Eukaryota; kingdom Metazoa; phylum Chordata; class Mammalia; order Carnivora; family Mustelidae; genus Enhydra; species Enhydra lutris. The sequence goes on along the minus strand of NW_019154120.1, from coordinate 8,007,655 downwards.
TCCACAGAGCAAACTCAAGAAATCTACAAAATTTTCTAGAATAAGTGAGTTCAGCAAGTTTTTAGTAAACAAGATCAACACCTAAAAACCAACAGCACTTCCACAGGTTAACAATAAAATATTGGGAAACCAACATTTAAAACATAATACCATTTACCAATCAATACCAAATGAAATAAAAGACCTCGGTACGTGGTACATCCATACCATGGAACACTACTCAGCAAGAAAAAGGATCAAACTCTTGATACAAAAACTTGGATGAATCTCCAGGGAATCATGCTGAGTAAAAAAAAATCCTGTCCCAAAAGTTACATAATGAACGTATTCCATTTATATAACATTCCTGAAATGACAAAATTTAGGAAATTCAGAAACTTTAGAACAGGTTAGAGGTTGCCAGGGTTAAAAATAGAAAGTGATGAGGGAGAGAAGTGTCTCTGTAGGTTGTCACAGGCAACAAGAAGGATCTTCATCATGCTCGAACTGTGTAGTATCTTGACTGTCAGGTTAGATACGAAAACCTACATAGGTGATAAAATTGTATAGAACTTAAATCAATATTCTTATGAATATGATATGCTTATGCATCTTATGCAGCTTAATACAATAGAACAATACATACACGCACCCCAAATAAATGAGTACAAGTAAAAGCTGGGAAAAGCTGAATGATGTCATAGGTTATACCAATGCCAATATCCTGGTTATGATATTGTACTATATTGTGTAAGATGTTAACATTAGGGAAAAGTCGGTGAAGAATATGTGAAATCTCTCTGTATTATTTCTTAGAACTGCACATGACAATTATCTCAATAAAAATTTCAACTAAGAAAAGAGAGAGGGGTGGCTCAGTTGATGAAGCACCCAACTCTTGGTTTCAGCTCAGGTCATGATCTCACAGTCATGGGATTGAGCCCCACATCAGGCTCCACACTCAGCAGGGAGTCTGAGATTTTCTATCTCCCACTCTCTTGGCCCCTCACCCCTGCATGCCCACTCACTCTCTCTCTCTCTCTCTCAAATAAATAAATCTTAAAAGAAGAGAGAGAGAGAGAGAGAAGGCAATGACATAGCCTAACTTTCACAGTTCTTTGGTGCTCTGCTGCTGGGAATCTCTTGCCTGCCAAGAGTCAGAAGGGGGGACTCACTCACCTTTTAGGTGCCATCAAGAAGGGTATTCATGGTTACAATTGTTAGTTACAATTGTTGTTACAATTGTTACACTGTTACAGTTGTTACAGGAGTTACAATTCCTGAAGCGCTTGCTACTCTGCCATGGAAAAGAGATTGTGATAAAAGTAGCAGAGCATTGGGACGCCTGGGTGGCTCAGTTGGTTGGACGACTGCCTTCAGCTCAGGTCATGATCCCGGGCGGCCGGGATCGAGTCCCACGTCGGGCTCCCAGCTCCATGGGGAGTCTGCTTCTCCTCCTCGCTTATGCTCTCTCTCACTGTCTCTCTCTCAAATAAATAAATAAAATCTTTAAAAAAAAAAAAAAAAAAGTAGCAGAGCATTTACGAAACATTTCCATTCCCTCTTCTCCACAACTTTAAGGAAAGCTGGGGAATTGTCCAGGCTGCATCCAGGATCCCAGCTGCAGAACAGTGGTGAGGGTCTGCTTTTCTCTTCCTACTGCCCAGGGTTCGAAGTTTGACTTTAGTCTTACTCAGTCTCATTCTACAGATATGCTATTCTTGGCAAAGTTACACTAGCTACAAGCTTGGGTAGTCCTGCTCCTTGAACCAAATTTTAAAAGCATGTAACTAAATACCATTGCAAAATTCTGCTTTTTAGGGAAAAGGACAACACATGTAAGTATTTATGTTTGCTCTTTCCTTCATGTGACAAGTTTTGGAGAAATGCAAATATAAAACTACTCTGACTCATTGTTGACTCCATTATAGAAAGGATTCCAAAAATAATCTTCTCCACGAATTCCCTCCTATATTTGTATTCTAAGAATTCCTTCCTCTCCTACCATGTTAGCATTCCAACTGATTCTACTCAGGAAGTTCTCCTGCTCCACTCTGACCGCTCTCACGACACCTTCCTTATGCTGGGGGTATTCTGTTAACAAAATGTGCTGTGCACAACCAAAGAGATGGGGTATTACTTTGTAGTACTTTATCTGTCCAGAATTTAAAGTTTTAGATTTTAAGACTGCTACTTATCAACTTATTCCACAAGTACTTATTTGTTGCACATGGACTTGATGAAATATTACGCAGTCACTAAAACAATATTAACAGTGGATTATAGCAGAAAAGCCTAAATATATACACAGAAAAACCAGGAGGAAATTCATGCAAGTGTCTTCAGGTGGTAGAACATAAGTGGTATTTTCTTTTTTCTCTATAACAAGGATGCTTTCACTTGACAAAGGAAAAAGTCTCTTTTAAATGAATATAACACTTTTCCTGCCACTAGAGAATTACTTTGTTGAGGGGTTAAATAAATGAAAACAACATCAAGATGGTGGTTATATTGGGTTGGCCCTTAAAGGCAATCTTTGTATTTCTATTCATGAATCTGTTTTACAAATTTCATGTAAAAACGTATTATTTTAACAATCAAAAAAGAAAGTTTTAAATGAAAAAGAAAATGAATAGTTATTTATTGTATGTATTGGTAAATGCAGCAGACAAATCTTGTAGAGCCCTACTATGTAGTATAATCCATGAAAATACAAACTCTCAATAAGTACTGACTGACCTGATCAGGTTCTGAATGAAGGTAGGTGAGCATTAAAGTATGTAAATGTGCTAGACTCTTAGCGAGATAGAGTCATTGCTAAAGTCAGTTTCAGAGAGACAACAATGTGTGTAATTCAAAGCAGTTCATTTAGACCATGCGACTCTGAACACAGGTCCCACACGAAGCAGACACTCTTCCTTGAGTTTGTATTTTACAATGGCACAGATGCCCTTCACAACTTGTCCATAATGGATCTTTATGAATCCCCAAAGTACACACTCCAGTCATATTCATAGCAGAGAATTTCAAGTTGTTCTCTAAACCATTCTCTTTAACCTCTGTGATTTTACATTAAAATTCCTCTGGTCCTACTGAACTCCTGTTTATTTATTTCCCTCATGATGAGAGAGACACAGAGATGAGAGGAGGCAGTTGTCAGCCACGACATAGGAACCGTCTGACAGCTGCAGGAGAACTCAGGGAGGCTGCAGGAAGGTAGGCCACAGCCTAGCAGCCTCTCCTACAACACCTGTAGGAGGACAGGCCTCCCCTATATGCCTGGATGGATAGGGTAGTGGGGAGGGTAAGGCAATGCTCCAGTGCAGGAGCTAAATGCATATGCATTTACTCTTTGACCCCCAATTATACTTCTAGAAATCTGCTCTGAATATATACCTCTGCAAGTACAAATCAACATAGGAATAGGTTTTTAACAATGGGGGCATTATTTGTAATAGCAAAACATCACAAACAACTTAGTACTCCTCCATGAGAAATTGACTGAATAAACTACAATACATCCATATAATGGAGTACTGAAAAGAATGAGGAAGATACCTCTGAACTCATATAGGGATTCCCAGGATGTGTATTTTTTAAAGATTTTATTTAGTTATCAGAGAGAGAGTGAAAGTGTACACAAACAGGGGAGGGGCAGAGGAACAAGCAGACTCCCTGCCCAGTGGGGAGCCCAATGTGGGCGTCCATCCCAGGACCCCGAGATCATGACCTGAGCTGAAGTCAGATGTTTAACCGACAGAGCCACCCAGGCACCCTTTAAAAAAACCTTTAAAAAAAAGGATATTTTTTAAATGAAAAAAGTACAAAAGGGTATATACAACATGCTGCCGTTTCTTCTTAAGAAAGAAGGGACAGTGTGTGTGTGTGTGTGTGTGTGCGCGCGCGTGCGTGCGTATGTGTGTGTGCGTGTGTATGTGTGTGTGCACGTGTGTGTGTGTGTGTGTGTGTGTGTGTGTATATATATATATGGTGTTTATATATATATTTCCTTGCAGAGAAAAACACAGAAGAGATCAACTGTAAACCAATGGCAATATTATATGTGGGGTTGGTAAGAAGCAGGTGGAGGTATATGGATAGGAAAGAGAGTTCTCTGAGTCTACCTTCTTATGAAGGAGACTTCTCTGAGTCTACCTGCTTACAAGACTTTGACTTTTGAATTATGTGTATTTTTACACATTCAAGAGAAAAAATTAAATGAAAGGATGAAAAGAATCAAACTAAAACTACTACAAGCAAATGTACAGTAAATGTATAATGACATACAGTAAATGTGTAATGTATAATGACATTATAATAACATTATACATACATTATATAAAATATATATTATATATAATATAATAACATGTATAATAACATTATACAGTAAATGTATAATGTACAATGACTGTAAGCTTTGTACCAAGGCTGTTATTATAAACACAAAAATAATTGCAAGAAAAAAAATCAAACTTAGTCGTAAAGTTGAACCAACTTGCTGCTGGAAGTGGCACTTGAGTGATTCTGAAACTTTGTTCACGTTGTAGGACAAGGAAATGGGATATACTTACTGTGATGTGGTAGGGAACCAGGGTTCTCACTATGAGGAGGAGACGTACAAAATAAGTAAAGGGGAAAGGAGAAGAACTCTGTGTTCCTAAGCTAATCATATAGTCGTCCACATACACTCCTGTTCCCTGGCTCTGTCCACTGAGGGCCTGGAAGCAGTGACAGCAGCTGTGCACAGCGACCCACCCTCACCACTTGCTTTCTAGATCTCATTCTCTCTAAAGGAACCAGGGATCCTTGAGAAACGGCTGATAGCAGCCCCAGGACAGGGATATATGAGGCCACACTCTAACCCTCTGCAGGCACAGACAAAAAAACCAAGTCCCCGCACAAACCACACAATCCCCAAACCCTCTCCCAGGTAACCCAAGCGACTGTGCTTCTGCACCAAGTACAGCTTTAGCTTCTCTCCACTGTCCCTCCTCCTGTCGTGGGGTCCCCAGCCCCCAATCCGGAGCGAACCCCAACTTCCTTGACATCCCCCTATCTCATAATACAAGTTGAATTCCTACAGTCGGGCCATGCTACGATGCCCTGCCAGTCAGCATGGCGTGTGCTCTCCCTTACTGACTCGGTGGCACTGCGCGCCACGCTTCCAGTCCTGTGTGTGGGCTGCCAACGCCTCCCATCCGCCCGCATGAGATAAGCACTTTGTAACTATGTGTATTGAAGCCTTTTGTCGATGACTGAGCTGGACCACACAAGTTCTGGAATCTCGGAAACTTGCTCTGCCCTGAGCCTCCCCACTTGGCTCTACTGGTCCCTAGCAACAATCATTCTCAAAACTTCTGCCTGTTTTTCTTAAGCCATATCCCTAAATAATAAGTCTGTTCTGTTACTTCTTAATTTACCTGTTTTAAACATCTTTTCCATTCCTTCCACGTATTATCTCTCTTGTACATGTGAAGGAAAACTTATTCAAACTCAGAGGAAAACAAAATGATAATTGCTTGATTTTTTTGAAATGCTAAGGCATTTTCCAATAAACCTGTCCTCATCTGACACTCTTGGGAAATGCAACTTTACTTTGTTTACCAAATATTCAGCTCATAGTCCAGTTGATGAAGGGGGTTTCCTTTACATACATCCATAGTCACTTCTTCTTTCTATCTTCCCAACATATGATAATAGTTTGAAAAATTGACCACCAGGATTGACATCATTATGATCATACAAATGCTCATCATTCCTTTCTTGAACAATCTCTTTTGCCAGGTGCCACCCCACCCCCTCTCAAATGTAGGAAGTCCCCTTTTCAGGGCCATAGTGTCCTCTCTATGAGGCACCATGCTCTGGCCTCTCCCTGAACCTACCCCAAGGTGGTTTTGCAGTCAAGTTCCACACCAGCGATGGGAGGAGCCTCTGCTTCTGACCAGGAGCATCATGGTACCCACACAACCTACCACAGCATCTCTGTAAAGGACCTGAGTCAGCCTGAGCCTCAGTCTGGTAGAAATACTCATCTCACCCACTCATCTATGTTCAGTGCTGAGGAGGAGCCGGGTTTAGTCAATCCAGCTTCACTGTTTAAGTAAATCCGGCATTAGATAGGACATGAATTCCTTCCCTCTTGTATCATCACTGGATGTAAGAAAAGGGCTTACACCATTTTTATGTGAGTTATGTAGATACAGTTTTATCCTTATTTTGGAGAGCTCAAAATATGTTAGCATCACTATTTATTTGATTATATAACCGGATACCAAGGCACTGTTCAGTGAGTCACAGAATGAGGTTGGGTTGGTTTTCTGAATCTGTTGCTGGGAAGGCCTTGAAGCAGAAGCGGGGGTAGACAGTGAAGAAGGCCCATTGCTGAGCGTTCTGGGAACTGCCACTACAAAACACACTCAGCGATGCCGTAATTTTGACAAGGTCAGTGTATATGAGAGTGCAAAACTATTTCCCCGAAAATGTGGGAACATTTCAGAAGAGGAGACAAACATGAAGCTCTAGTAGCATATTTTATTCTTTTTCCAACTCAATCCTTTTCCTGTTCATTATTTCTCAATTTCTGTAACTCTCCATAGAAATCTATGGACAAGATGACCCCCAAAACTCTCTAAGTTACATTTAGTGATCTCTGCCTTGTGTACATTGTGCTGTGACTATGCATATGCACATATATCTGTATCTAGATATCACAGTTTAGAGAGGAGACTTAGAGACAGAGAAGGATTGATACCAAGCAACGTATACCTTCAGATTGATGACTTAACACCCTTTCCAGGCCCCATCATTGCTTGGGCTCTGATGCCCTCAGCAGGGCTGGACCTTGCTCTGTGCGGAAGCTCCCACGCACGACTTTCACCTGCAGACTCCCTAACTTGGATCCAATCACCTTGCCCTGGGCCATGACACCCACCCGGGATTGAATGTCTGTTGACTCCCACAGTGACTGAGGTTGTGTGACTCCTGCCATGCCAACTTGACCAAACCACAGTTATGGGGATGGCATGGAACGTAGAGGAAATATTAATGCCTCTGGGAGAGACCACTACTTAGCTTTAAAAAGATGTGAGAAATCAGGCTTCCAGGGAGACTGATGGATCTCGGGGGAGGCTGATGGGTGGTGGAAAGGAACAGTAGGAATGAGACCCTGGTTTACAAGAAGACCCAGGTCTTCCCATTACAGATAATAAGTGAAGTCAGAAGAGGTGATGTGACATCGTGGGGAAAGTACACAGAGGAAAGAGGACTGAAGAATGTTTAACACCAAACCAAAATGTAAACCCCAAATTCTAAAGGGTCTTTGAAAGTTCAGAAGGCAGATCTTATGGTGGGTTCAAATTCTCAGAAATGAGAACTAGTTCCTAACTGAGTGAAAGTAAAAGTGAAACCCTTATCACAAATGTTTGCATTTTAGCTACCATTTTAGAATGGTATCTAGATGAGAAATATTATTTATTCTTTATTCTCTTCCATAAAGTACCAATAAGGCATGCTAAAAAAAAGGTCTGTAGTCTAAATAATAAACATTTAGCTATCCTAAAATGCTAGAAGAATAGTATTAAGGCTCCATGAGACACACACACACAAACTCATACTGAATTCAAATATATGAAATATCTCACCCAATAAATCAGGCAAAAGGAAGGAAATTAGTGACTGCTGTCTGAGTATTTGAGATCTACAATTCTCTGAATATGGAATAGAAACAGATTGGCAGTCATTTTATTTTCAATTTAATAACCACATTAACTTGATCTGTGCTTTTATCAGCTCTAAGCAGAGGGGAGACAGACCTTTAACTTTCACTGGGTCATAGAATGATAACACACAATTCAGACTTCTCAGAGAGTGAGGTTGTGATTGAATGTTTGGCGTCTAACTGTAAAACTAGTTTGAAGATCCCTGTATAATCAGAAAGAGCCTACTTGTGGGAGCCAACAGACATTCAATCCCGGGTGGGTGTCAAGGCCCAGGGCAAGATGATGGGATCCAAGTTAGGGAGTCTGCAGGTAAAAGTCGTGCATGGGAGCTTCCGCACAGAGCAAGGTCCAGCCCTGCTGAGGGCATCAGAGCCCAAGCAATGATGGGGCCTGGAAAGGGTGTTAAGTCATCAATCTGAAGGTGTACATTGCTTGGTATCAATCCTTCTCTGTCTCTAGGTCTCTTCTCTAAGCTGTGATATCTAGATATAGATATATGTGCATATGCATATATGTACATATATGATATGTGTGTGTGTGTGTGTGTGTGTGTGTGTACTTTGCGTGAGGGAGGGGTCCACTTTCTCCTGCTGTAGAAGATACTGGGGTTCAAATCCACATAACTCCAAGGCCATCCAGACCAAATCTCTTTCATGTCTACTCTTCTCCTTTGAGATTCAGGTACTTTGATACCTCCTGTGGCTTTGTCTGAATATAAGTTTAAACAGTACTATTTTTCTAACTTCAGAAATAATTTCTAATTTCAAAAGCAATGGTGAGCTGGCTTAGTTTTAAGAAGCACGCTGAAGTCAATACTAACCGCACCGCAAGTGACATTTCCAGCATTAGACGTCTAGAGCCAGGTAAGGTGAACCACCCCATCGGCTGGATTCCGAGAGCACACAGGTGTTATACTTGCCATGTCGACCGGCACTTAATGTGTGCGCGTGTTTGTCTCTGCCCTGACGGCTGTAAGCTGACTAACCAGGAGCTCAGTTCTCACAGCTTCATGCCCCAGGCCCACAATACAGGTTAAGTGTTCAGTAAGTGTGTGTTGCACGGATACACGGCTAAGTCTGGGAAAATGCACAGCTTAGAACACGGCAAATTTTTTTGAGATTTGAGAAAATGAAGCTCAGAATTTCAGGTATGTTTAAATAACAGTGATATCTGAGAGGTTCTTTCTAAATTATGACAGCAGGTCAAAGGCCTAAAAAAAATTTTTTTTTCAATTAAGAAAATGTTGGCAGTGGGAGCCTTTTTTTTTTTTTAAAGAAACACACAATTTCTATCTTATTCTACCAAATTATTTGTTTCTAAGTCTTGCATTAAATAATGCATTTCTCCTATGCTAGTCATATGAGACTAAAATGAGACTAGAGCAGTCTTAAATTGAACAATCTATCAGACCTGCAAACCATACGAATGTATATCATCAAGTTTCATTCTGTGCATTTGTAACATGTGGCCTCTTTAAAACCTATCACACATTATACAGCTTGAAGGTAAACTAAGGAATTGTTTGTACAGAATCAATGAAATAAAAAGTTCCAAGTAACTACGTTTGCAGTTTACAGTTCAAAAGGAAAAGAAAACTTCCACTCTCAGTGCAATCTGGTTAAAGATAGGCAGAGGTGGGTGCCTGGGTGGCTCAGTGGGTTAAGCGTCTGCCTTTGGCTCAGGTCATGATCTCAGGGTCCTGGGATCAAGTCCCACATCAGGCTCCATGCTCAGTGGGGACCCTGTTTTGCCCTCTCCCTCTGCCCCTCCACCTGCTTGTGCTCTCATGCTCTCTCACTCAAATAAATAAATACAATCTTAAAAAAAAAAAAAAAGCTGTTTGAGATCACATGTTTGCATCCTCCTAACTTAAAGCCAGATGAGGGATCAAGTTCCGAGTCAGGCTTCCTGCTCGGTGGGGAGTCTGCTTCTCCCTCTACCCCTTGCCCCTATTTGTGTTCTCTCTCTCTCATGCTCTCTCTCTCAAATAAATAAATAAAATCTTAAAAAAAAAAAAAAAGGCAGAGAACATGAACAGATATTTTCCTAAAGAAGACACACAGATGGCCAACACTTGGAAAGGTGCTCAACATCACTGATCACCAGAAAAATACAAACCAAACCACAATGGGCTCACCTCACACCTCTGAGAGTGGCTATTAGCAAAAAGACAAGAGATAGCAAGTGCTGGTGAGGATGGACAGAAAAGAGAACCCTGGTGCACTCCTTGGTACGGCTGCGGTGGAAAATAGTACAGAGGTTCTCCAAAAATTAAGAATAGAACAGCTGTAGAGAAAAGAAGGGGCACATGCACCCCAATGTTCATAGCAGCAATGTCCACAATAGACAAACTGTGGAAGGAGTCAAGATGCCTTTCAACAGATGAATGGATAAAGAAGATGTGGTCCATATATACAGTGGAATATTACTCAGCCATCAGAAGTGATGAATACCCACCATTTGCATCGACATGGATGGAACTAGAGGGGATTAGATTAAGTGAAATAAACCAAGCAGAGAACGACTATTACCATATGGTTTCACTCATATGTGGAACATACGAAATAGTACAGAGGACTATAGAGAAAGGGAGGGAATTCCAAAGGGGGAGAAATCAGAGAAGAAGATGAACCATGAGAGACTATGGACCCTGGGAAACAAATTGAGGGTTTCAGAGGGGAGGAACGTGGGGGCCAGGGGTAACAGGGTGATGGGTATTGAGGAGGGCACATGCTGTGATGAGCACTGGGTGTTATACTTAACTAATGAATCACTGGACACTACACCAAAAACTAATCATGTACTATACAGTGGCTAACTGAACATAATAAAAAATGTGTTTTTAGTTGCTTGTAATGTGAAGAAATGCAACTGATTTTGAATCCAGCCACCTTGCTCAATGTTGCAAATAGTGAAACTTTTATTTCTCCTTTCTATTCTCTAAGATTTGGTATATTTTTTGTATCTTATTGCACTACATACAATCTCTAATAAAATTTGAATGGAAGCAGTAACAGCAAGCCTCCTTGTGGCATTCCTTAGTCGTAAGGGAATATACATGCTTACTGTTTTTCCATTTAGAATGATAGTGCTGTATGATTTTTATACATAATCCTTACAGGTTAAGGAATTCCCCTCTACTTCTAATTTGCCAAGAGATTTTATCATCAATTATAGTAGAATGCTTTAAGTACTTTTTCTACATCTACTAAGATAAGAATGTAGATTTTTGATTTGCTAATAATGCCATTTAGAATTTTTGCCTATATTCATGAGAGAAATGGGTCTATACTTTTCCATTTTCATACTGTCTTGGTTTGATTTTGGTACCATGGTTACACTTGTCTCATAGATTGAACTGGTATTCTTCTTTTTTTGATATAATTACAGGAGTTTGAATAAAATTGGGATTGTCCTTGGAATGTTTGTTAGAATTTGCCTATAAAACCAATAGTCTTGTGTTTTTTTTCTTTGTGAGTAGATTATAATCACTACTTTAGCTTCTTTAACAGCTACCAGACTACTAAAGTTTATTACTTTTGAGGTCAATTATAATAAGTTATATGATTCCAAGAACTTGTCCATTTTTTATGCTTTCAAATTTGCTAGTTTTGAACTGTTGATAATATTCTAGTAGTGTATCTCTTTAGTTGCTCCTTCGTTTCTACTTAGTCCCCCTTTACATTCATTGTAGCATTTGTATCCTTTTGCTTTTTCAGTTGATCATGTTTGGCAGAAATTTGTCTATTTAAAATAATTTTTTTTTGCTTTATTGATGTTCTATACCTTTGATTCTATTTCATTGACTTCTGCCCTTTTTAAAAATTTCTCTTCAGCTTAATTTAGATTTATGCTGTCATTTTTCTAACTTATAAAAGATACACCCTTGACTCATTAATCTGGAAGCCCTCCTCTTTGGGACAGATTTAAAGCTAAAAATTTCTCTCTAGGATTAAAAAAAGTGAGAGAACTTTCACTTTTGGTGCATCCCACAGGTCTTTATATGTAGAGCTTTCACTATCATTCAGTAAATTTCCATTGTGGCTCCCACTTTAACCGGTGGGTTTTTTAGAAATGTGTCTTTTAAGTTCCAAATATACAAAGATACTTACATTTGTTATTAAATTTTAACTTAATTGCACAGTGGTAAGAGTTCTAGGTCTATATGGACCTATCTTTGAAATTTACTGAGGCTTTCCTTGTTGCCTAATACTTGATCAATTATAAATGCTTCGTGTGGACTGAGGTGAAAAAATGCGTTTTCTCTAATTCTTGATTGGAGAATCCTGTATATATCCATCAGATCAAGATTATCAATTGTTATTCAGATTTTCTGTATCTTTTTTGAGTTACTGAATACTCAACCTATCAAACATCAAGAGCATGGCTTAAAAGGTACTCCTGTAATGTCACTTTTATCAACTTAGTCTTATAATTCTGCCACTTTGGGATTCATACATTTTAGAAGATATTTTACAAGATGTATGTTTAAAATTGCCACATCTTGGTAAGTTTAATCTTGTATCATGATGGTGATCTTTTTCAGCCTGTAGTTTTTTTCTTAAAGTCCATTTTATTCTACATTAATCTGTTTTATTTCGATATTTATTTTTATCTTTTCATTTAAATGTTTTAAATTACATATATTAGATTTTTAAAATTCAATCTTTCAAGTTTATCCTTCACTTCAAGTTTAGTCCATTTACTTTTAATTGATATATTTGGATGTGTTTTTGTCATCTTAACTTCTTTCAATTTGTCCCCGTTTCTTTGTTATCTTTTCTTACCTAAAAGCAGGTATCTGCATTCCCCACTCCAATAACAACATATCGTTCTTTTATATTTTTTGTTCTTCCTCTCACTACTGCCTATCATATTATCTAAACTTAACATGTCTTATTGAAGTATAATATACATATAGTAACATGTACAATTTTTAAGACTTTTTACATATGCATACACCTGTTACCACAACCTAGATCAAGATACACAAGCCAGTCAACACACTCTAAAAGATTAACATTATGAATTTCTGTCCCCAAAGGTGAGTTTTTGCCTGGTATTGAACTGCCTACAGGTAGAAGCATCCAGTTTGTTTTCTCTTTGTGTCAGGCTTCTTTTCCCAATTTAATGCTTTTGACATTTATTCATGATGTGCTTATCAGCATTTTGCTATTTTTTTATTGCGTAGGAACATTTCATTGTCTAAATAAAACACAGTTTTTTTGGAAAGATTTATTCATTTATTTTAGAGAAAGAGAGAGACAGAGAGAGTGCACAGGGGGAGGAGCAGAGGAAGAGGGAGAGAGAGTCTCCAGCTGACTCCATGATGATCACAGAGTCCGACGTGGGCTCAATCTCACTACCCTGAGATTATGACCTAAGCCAAAACCAAGAGCCAGACCCTTAACCCGCTGCACCAGCCAGTTGCCCCTAAACCACAATTTTTTAAACCTATTCTCTTATTGTTGGGCATTTTGGGTTGTTTCCATTTTGGGGTTATGTTACCATTTCTCTTGGGTAATTTTTTTGTCTTTGATGTTCCTAAATTTTGCAGTAAGGAGTAGTTGAGTCCAGGGTAACAAAGGACCATAGTCACTTCCCCACTGCGAAAGCAAGCCCTTGTCAGGAGAGGTAGAGTTGGGAAGAGACACTTTTAAGACTGTAGCGCCACGGCGTGGGGGTCTGATGTGGCAGAGAGCAGAAGGGCCTGTTTGGGGGTCAGTGCACTCCACCTGTTTTCTCAGCCCCTCATGAGTACAGGGATTCTGTGTGGCTGCCTGGAGTTTGCAAGTGAGCTCCCCAGGGCCAGAGATCTGAACAAGCAAGGTCAGGAACTGTTTGTCCCAAGTAACAGCTGGGAAAAACGAAAGCAAATCCCCAAGACCTTCTGCTTTCCCTCACAAGCCTTGCTGAGCTGTCTCCTGCCGCTGACCAGAAGGACCCCCACCACAGCAGCTCCAGCAGCTCCCTGTGATGCTGGGGCTCTCTCCCCGCTCTCTCTTCCTACCTAGGAGTGAATCTGGGAGGAGGATCAGCCGTTCTGAAAGTTCAGCATGTTGCTTAGTTCCCGTCCCCATATTCTTAACAATTTCAAATCTTTAAATCATACAGAGCAAATGCCATACACGTCGCATCTACCCATTTGATTCAGACTCTGTACACTTAAACCTTCCCCATTTGGGTCAAAACTCAAAACCACTGCACAGGAGCCGTGTGTCCTTACCTGCGGATGGAGCTGTGCATTATGGGCTGCGGATAAGAAATATGCCTAAGAGAATAAGCATTTTCCCCGATTCTCATTAAGTCAAACTATTAAAAGTTTTCTTTCAGCCTTTCCCACGCCCCCCGCTCTCTTTCTGTGCAAAGCAGTATCATGTTTATCTCAGTCTAAGTCCGTCCTCAGTGCCTGCTGCTGCCAAAGGCAGGGACTAAGAGAGGACCTGGAAGGAAGCGGACAGGTTGCCTGTTGATTGGCGCTTCTCACACAGCATGGGTGATGCAAACTGGCTTCTTCTGGTTCTTCCACACCACTGGCGCTGCAGCTTATAGAATTCTCAGAATTCATGGTTCTGTCTTTAGAAAGCTGAAACCTATACTCTACCGCCCAGAAAGAGTATCCCAAGTAAGATTCCTAGGAAGACACAGATCTTGAAAGTTTAAGACTAGCATCTTTGTTTCATGTTGGTGCTAGTTATGTTTTCAAAAGTATCTAAGATATTGGTTTTTTTTCTCTTTCTCTACTGAACTAAAAAAAAATATTCTAAGAGTTTGTAGTATTCATGAACAGGGCTTTTTCTTTCATTCTTTATTTTTAGAACTTAAAAATCTATTCTCATAAAGGAAATACTTAACGGTTGTGCATATTTTGACAGTCAACAGAATTTTTAGCCTAATTTACACTGTGAAATTCTGAAGCTTTTACTAATAAAGTATTTTCCATATTCATTCATTCAAATAAATATAAATTGTGCATCTCCATCATGCAAGGCATCGTGAGAGGCAGGAAATTAAAGCTCAATCTTGAAGCCGTATCTAAGCAGATGGTGGTAACGACTGTATGTAAATCAGCATAATACAAGAAGAAAAAACTAAGTGATATCAAAGCTTTAAAAAAAAACAAAACAAAACAAAAACCTAACCAAATGGTGTGGAAACTCAAAGACTAAAGAATTTCCTCCCAGCCTGGGAATCTGACGCAGCTTCACAGGAGATGTGACATTTGATCTTGACCTTTCAAAAAAGCAGAAATGGAAATGTAGGGTGGGTGGAGGCCCTGACAGAGGAAAATTAAAGAATTAAGTCATGGAGGTAGGAGAGAAAGGGCAGGTTAAAGCAAGCTAGAGAAGGTGAGGGGGTAAAGGGTGAGTTGGGAATAACGTCGAGAAAGTACGCATACCCTCTAACCTCTGGCGATCTTTCTCTACACATAGGGAGCCAGGCAAGAATTAGCCAGTTAAGAAACAAGAGGAAGTTCTAAGTTTCAAGAAATCTTATAAGCTTACAGTGTAATAGAACCTCTCTTAATTGGCGCCCACAGAACAGATTTGCTGAGATTTAACAATTCTCTCCATCTGCCTGGTAAACACAGCGGCTGACAGTGCGGCCGGGCGCGTGGGGCTGGCTGACCCGGCCCAGTACCGTCCTCCGGCTTCCACCGGGCAACTTGCAGGCTGCACTCGTTCCTAAATGGTTCGAACCACTTAGCCTCATTATTGAAATGACAGAATTTGGTTAAAGAGTAATGACAGAAGTAAGGTAAGAAATATTTATTTCTGTAAGAACTAACTTGAATATTTTGCAGAGAACTGGTAGCAAGTAGTCTCTTACCAAAGGCTATTGAATCTGGTGCAGTGAGGTAACTGAAAAAAGAGAAGTCAATACCAGTAATTGCAAAAATAGTAAAAACCCAGAAGAATTCCTGATAAAACGGTAAAAAGAAAAAAACAAGAAGAGGCTGGAGTTTAGACTGCTTAATAAGTGTCTCAGTTCTTGCTCATTTCTAGAAACTAGCACTGGATGGCTGAGGTTTCCAGGTCATGGGGACAAACTCCACATGGGACATCTGGCTTCCCACTAGAACGTCATCTTACTTTGATCTGACATTAACATTTCTGGTTCTAAATGCAACTAGAATTAATCACAGAGTCTAAATGCAGATTAAATAAGTTCAATCAGCATCTAATCTCTTTCTAATTTTTTATTTAGGAGGCAAATACGTTTACCCCTAATTATATCACATTCTTCTCTAAAGTTAACTAGAACACTGGCCTGTGGGACAGAGACTGGTGGTTGCCTACCCAAGCCCCTCATCCCTTCCTGACCAGCAGAGGCCTGAGTCACTGGTTATGGCGGTGAGCACCCCTGAAGGAATGCACTCCTTCAGCACCCTCACAACCAGGAGTGACCACGAAGATGACTGTGTTCTGTCCAAGATGATGTGACGGCAGGTTGTTGGAGTGGTTTTTATAGAAAGGCTCCTTAAAAGGACAACAGACGGCTGTGGACATCTTCTTCCACCCTTTTCCCTTCTAACATTCATGAGGTAACTTGCTGAAGGAAGTGTGCTATCAGAGACAGAACAGAAGGACGACTTGAGTCCCTGAGGATACTGTCAACATAGGAATGGCCCCCTGGGGGCTTCCTACATGTGGGAAAAAACCCAACATAATAGAATAAAAGAAAAAGAAAATCCTCTTTTGCTAAAGCCATTATTATTATTATTATTTTAATTTTAAAGAGAGAGTGCATGGGGGGGTGTTGGGCAGAGAGAGAGAATCAAGCAGACTCTGTGCTGAGCTCAGAGCCAACGTGGGGGCTCAATTTTGTGACCCTGAGATCACAACCTGAGGTGACCAAGAATCTGACACTTAAGTGACTGCGCCACCCGGGTGCTCCCTGAAGCCATTATTACTTTATATTTTCTACTCTGTTGCAATCATGGCTTTCCCTAACAGATAAAAAGTATAATCAGGTATCATATCCATAAACTGATTCTTTGCAATCCAATCTTTATGAGTTTCATCAGAAAATGTTTATAAGTAGTAGTTCTCCATTTTATAATCTGTCTTTTTATAAGCTCTTTGCATGGCAAGGCAAGGCAAGGCAAGGCAAGGGAAGAATGTTCTAATAGAGTATCTGAGGAAATCATGTTTTCAGAATTTGTCCAGAACTGCAAGCAATCTGCTTGCCACCAGAATGCGGAGAATTGCTGCCCCGATGAACCAAATGGGGCACAGACGCTCCAAACGCACAGCCACGGGTAGAGGTAAAACCACAGGGAAAGACATTAGAGGAGGAGAAATGCATGAAAGATTTTGTTCCTTGGAGTCTACCTTAAAACACAAATTTTTCTCTTGGCTTTCATGCCAAATTAGTTAAAAAGAAACTTATTGAATGTTACCTTATGGATCTTTTGTGAAACATTATTTTAAAAGAACATTTTTTTTTCTGAAGCAGATTTCTCAAATGCAGAAGAGGCAAAAGAAACGCAAAGATGAACATTGTTGGGAAAATTTAAAACAGGATCACACTGAGCTCATCATGTCTTGCTGCCAAATCTCAGAATCCTGGGGTTTTGGCAGAGTCTTTCGTACATCCTGAGCCTTGAGGCCCAGCATACTCTCACTCAGTCCCAGCTGACTTACTATTTGAATTTTATAAGGAATTTCCCATGAAGAATACTTTAAACTTAGGAAGAATAAACTCTTAAGTTGCCCATTCACAGAAACAATAGCATTTAATCATCCAATCCCCTTGACTGTCTGGATCACAGGTCAACAACTCGCAGACAGAAGAAAATGGCTATCCCCTAAATGATGGATTCTGTAAGCTACGGGTTTCTTTTGGATGCTGTTTATATTTCTTGTATTTTTCAAGTCAAATTGGGGAAAAGCAATATTTCACCACCTCACCGTCAATCCAGAAAACCTGACAAGCAGAATAAAATGTACCACGTCCACCCAGGTATCCTTACCTCCACACAGTGCTTTGTAAGACTTAGGCTTTCCATGATGACTTGGTGAGTGTCCATGAGCTCAGTGACCTAAGACTGGGAACACATCCCCACTAGAAACCAACAATCCTTTTGGAATGTGGAAACCTCAGTTTTGACAACATAACTCACTTCCCAGCCTATTCCCCTCCCCAAAGAAACAGGAGGGTTGCAAGGACACAAAAGATTTAATGTTTTAATGAGGGAGAGATCAATTTTTGAGAACTATATAAGAATAATTAATCACTGATAACATCCAAGGGATAATCAACTATGTTCTAGGTACTATGCTGGGCACTCCAACCTCTCCGCAGGTTTACGAGGCAGGCAACCTTTTCCCCAGTACAGCAGAAGAAATGACCTCAAGGCTGCCCCAGGGATGTGCAGGGATGAAGCCAGGGTTGACACCAGGCCCATATGGCTCCAGAGCCCAATACCCTTAACCACCCCGTCAAGCTCTCTCCTTCCCTGAGAGAACCCTTTGCACACCTGGCCATGGCAAGAGCAGGGATGCTAATCCATTATTCCTATCCATCAGTCTGCCCCATTTGTGGAACATCATGAATCAAAAAGCAGATTTCAGGAAATGGGGGTAAACAAGGTACAGCCACAAAGACTAATGATGTAAGAGTACTACGGATGATGAGTGTATTTAATACTACAAAGGAAAATTGATGGCCTGCAGTTAAACAGGCAAATTCTATTTTCCACTTCATCCTTTACAGAAAACCAAAGAAAAACACATCCAGTGATTCATTTTTGAGGAAAGTGATTTTAGGAAGAGAATGAAAAGTCTCCAGCTAGGTCTCCTAAGTATTCTACTTGTTTCCTCCATTTTTGAAACCAAAGGTTGCCTCCTCCTGCAAACTGCTCAACTGGTCTTAAATTCAGAAGCTTCCGTATCAATGCCTGCACACCCTGGTTAAAAAGGTACAGGCTTGGTGTGCATGCATAGAACACACGCAAAACTAACCCAAGCAACCAAAAAGGCCAGGGGAAACTGGGAGACCATGAGGCAGGAACTTGTCGCTACACCAGTTTTCTGAATCTCTGCTCACACTGGGGATGTGTGATAGAAAAAGCACTTGACTAGCATGCAAGACACCCAGATTCAAGTCAGATTTCATCAGTAAGTAGTTGAGTAATGTTGAATCATTTTCATGTTTAAGCAGTTTTCTGTAAAATCAGGGGGATTAATTATTGGTTCTCAAACTGTGGTGAGAGTAAAGGTCACCTGGGGAGCCCACTAACAAGTCTTCTGGACATGGGCCTACGACTCCGTCTCAGTGGATCCAGGAATGTGCATTGCAACAAACATCCTAGGGGATTCTGATGCTGGTGGGTCAAGTTAGTGCCACAGTAGCTGCTCAAATAGTGGGCCGGTGACCTTGGGAATTTTCTGCTTACTAGTTTCCCCCCTGGCTGGCTGGAAACAATCTGAAGAGACACAGATGGAAAGGCCTGCCGTCCAGGACCAGGAACACTACCTGCCTCTGAGGCTTGAGTCTCTGGACACCAACAGGGGACACTGCGACTTTTCCTGTAGCCATTAGCTCTGCTCCTCTGAGCAGAGGCAGGTGACATCCCTGAGTGGTTCAAGCTGCTGTACTACAAATTCCCCCACACAGGGTACTGTGTTCAGGACCCTGAACTGCTAGGGAAGAGAGGCAATTACAACTCTTCCTGATTTCAAAGATACGAGGCAAAGGATACTCTGATAGGTCAATTAATCAATCAATGAACGACAAAGGAAAGGATCACTTCCCTGGAGAGATCTGATTTTTGTAGAAAAACCGGTAGTTATAATATCCAAATACAAAGACAGAAATTCCAATCAGAAAAGAAAAGGAGGCAGCAAGCATAGGCAGACAGGCTAAATACTGAACATTCTCAGAATAGTGCCCATGACATAGGAAGAGCTCTTTACATGAAAGTTACAAAGAAATCCATGCTATTATTCATCTGTGAGAACTTATAAGGTAATACCAAGAAAATGGCACAGAATATAAGAAACCAGGAGAAAAGGTAGAAATAATTCCTGATTCCTGCTCTCAGAATTGGTGAAATTTTCAGAGTATCGGCATGTCCATTTCTTTGAATTAACTTAGGCTGTCTAGGAAATTCTTAACTTCCTAGATCTACTGTTAAGATCTCTAATCAATAATTTTCAGACCCCAAATTTATCTGCTTCTATTTCAATATTTAACATCTATTCTGCCGTCATGCTTCTATCTTAAATAAAATCACTGGCCTTGTTTTCGTGATGATAGCAATTTGCTAAAGCGTTTTAAAAATGTTATTTTTTTGTTAACCACAATTCAGTTAGAAAATGTTCCCCTAAATAATGAGTGTATACAGCTGTATATGTGTAAATAATGTGTATAGCGATGTGTTTTTCTTTTCTTAGACACAATTTTCTTTCTCTCAAAAGGGTTGAGAAAACTGCTGTAATTGATCAGTACTTAAATGACATTGGTGTAATTTCTCAGTTCAAAATTAATGTTCACTAAGAGTTATTACATGATGAATATTTGACAGAACTTATTCCTGCTAGATTTTTCTAAGTCTTATTCTTTGTGATGTTTTGGGCTGAGCTAGAATTTGAACCTAGGCCTACCTGATCGTAAATTCATTTCTTCCTTCTTTATTTTTTTTTTTAAAGATTTTATTTATTTATTTGACAGACAGAGATCACAAGTAGACAGAGAGGCAGGCAGAGAGAGAGGAGGAAGCAGGCTCCCCGCTGAGCAGAGAGCCCGATGCGGGGCTCGATCCCAGGACCCTGGGATCATGACCTGAGCCGAAGGCAGAGGCTTTAACCCACTGAGCCACCCAGGCGCCCCTCTTCCTTCTTTATTACACAGCATTTCAGAAGTCGAAAGGTGAAAATAATAAAACATAGCAGATTTATAAGTCATAGGGAAATCAGTTAATATCATTAAAAACTGCATAAAGAAGCTACTGACAAAATTATAGACATTTATATACAAATATCTCTTTACCAATGTGTATGCTCTGGGCAATACAAAGGTTTGAGAAACAAGGATTTGTACTGACAAGAGCCAAATTCCATGTAAAAATTTAAGGAAATAAAGGAAATCAGAACATCCTGTCTTCTTCCAGTTACTAAAATTTATATTCATGAGACTGATAAAAGTCTGCAAGCAGCAATTTTGTTTCTAAAAATATTTTATTAAATAACTGTTAAATAAGATTTTACAAAGCAAATTGCATAGAAAAAGGTAAAAATGTTTATGTTCCCAAAACTTTCCATGTCCTTTGTCCATCATCTTCTTGTCAGCTGCTCTTACTCACAGAGAGCTGGTACGAAGGGACAGAGCTGAGATGTCCCCGTCTGCTTCTCGTCAGGCAGGAAGGGCACGGCACCCTGCAGGGATTTAGCATGTCTCCAGGTAACAGTGGCTACACAGAGCTTGCTTCTAAGTTGGCTCACCTGTCTGGCGGCCATCAGTCTCAGGCAGGAGACTCTCACATCACTCAGGAAGAGTTAAGAAGCTGAACGAGGTTTTCAAGACATTTCAAGTAATAGGCATTTAGAGGGGTTTCTTCTGAGTTTGAGAAAGCTGAGAGAGAATAATAAAGAGTATGGAAAAATAAGTTTATTAAATTTAGTACTGCACTTGAGAACAGACAATTTCTATTTATTTTTATTTTTAGCTTTTTATAGCCAGAAAGTATAAACAAACATCAATATACCTCCATAATGGCTGCCATTACCTACAGCCCCACAAGAATGCCTTGCTTTATGTACGTATCATCCCTCAAATGCACAAATTCTAACATAACTACCTCTAGAAACTCACGGTCACAGTGAGAAACAAACTGAAAAATCCACAAACCACTTATAAAAAATCAGGCTATAAAAGCACAAATTAATAACAGACTTAGTACAGTACAAGAAAGACACAATACAGTGCTTTAGCATAAAAAGTGTTCAAAGAATAATGCTCACTGAAAACTAGTGTCACTTAAAATGAATAAGGAACCATGAAAAGAAAACCCTGCCTCCTATCATGATCACATCACCGGGCTGAGAGGATAGAGGGGCAACTCGATCTGTTCTCGGAAGACTGTAATTCAACTACCTGATGTTAGATCAAAGTTTTCTGTTCAAGGTCAATTCTAATTGGGCCCAGTTCTTATCACCTCAGAACACATTACAGCACAGAGGTAGCCACTGGCAAAGGAAGTTTAGTGCATGAAAAAGAAAACGAATTGGAGAAAGATCAAAGACATATTTTAAGAAATTATATCTCAAACCTTCATCTATCAAAACAATTTATTATTTAAAAAGGTGACATAAATGAAAAGTAGGGACCAGATATCAGCACATTTTATAGTGCTTCAATAAAAAAGCTCTTCAAACATCAGTGTAGAAAACATCATCTTGCTGTGAAGTATCCAATATTCGTTAATCAGGGAATCCGCTTAATAGCTTCCAAGTTTAACCGTAATCTCTCTCATAACAGAACTTACTTTTCTTTGCTAAGGAATATGCTTCATCCACTCTTCTCTTTATTGATGGATTTTTCAAAGTTGTTTTTGCCTGCAGGTAACACAGAGCAATCCATTAACTAGATTTATTCCCATATGCTGCGGATCAGGGTACCACAGTGCTAATGCTGCCAGTGCTGAGCACAGCATTCAGCAGAGTACTACGAAGGTAACGACGGAGCTAGGGAATAACGACTGAGCACATCTCACTGTGCTGTCACCCACATCCTTCCCTCCCTAACTCACTCCTTTCTCTGGAGCTCCATGTGCTTCTCTCCCTGCCCTTCTCCCCTAACCTCAAGTCTTAAAGGAAGACTCAGTCTTGGTTTCAATATTCCATATGCCCTCAAAGCCCAGATTTCAGATGAAGCGTATCAAACAGTACCAGTTGTAACTGCAGAGTAACTGCAGAGCGTCAACTCCTGTGCTAAGCCCTGGGGACCACAGTGAAAGCGACAGCACAGACACGGGACAGCCAGCCACGAGCACCATTCGGGGACAGTGTCGATCCCAGCATGGTCTGTCACTTGCCCACTACTTGACTGCTAGACATACGAAGGCATTTCTCTCAGGAACGAGATGTCTGCAGTCAAAGAGAAGCCGAAAGGCCAGGGAGAGCAAGGACAGGTCCGCACCTGCGGATCGCTCCCGTGAGGCTGGTCCTGGGCTGCAGCCTCACAAGAACCAAGTTTTCTCAAAACTCGGTAATAGCACAGGCTAGACCAAGAGGAATCACACAGCTGGGTAAAACTCCATTATCTGGTTTTATTTCAGGATGCATTTTTCCTTGATACATCTTTTAGCAGAAACGATCTATACTAGTATTAAATCAGTATGCCAAATCGATTTATACTGACAGGGAAAATTCACCCCAAAGAGACACCTTTTTGAAATGAGGCCTCCTGTTAATTAAATGAAAAAGATTTCAACTGATGGCTCACTAATTGTATAAATGCACAAGACAACAAGGTCTTTGAGTTCACTTTTTCTCCCTTGCTGATGCTCCGCCAGCATCCCTGGATGTACCCTCAGAGCCTCGGTGTTTGCCCTCGGCTAGAACAAGGACTTTAAAAACTGACCTTTTGATAATTGTGAATCAGAGCCCAAAGCGCAGCTGCTCCAATCCTCTGAGCATTTTGGTTCTCACTTTCCAGACAGGCAGCTAGCACACTAATGACTTTTTCTAATAATAAACACATGAGAAAAAAAAAGTTCAGTCCCAGACATTACAATGTATTCTGATCTTGGACTAGTCAGATACTCCCTTTTCCCCCATCGGAACACACACAAAGTTGGTATCACTAGACTATGATGGGAGGACATCACTAGACTATGAGGGGAGGACACTGACTATGTGTGGGAGGACAACCTCAAAACAAATTATTTTCATGACAGGCATAGAACAGTCAGGGAAGCCGTGGCAGCCTAATTTTTTTGGCCCTAATTCAACAACAACACATTCATTTAAACAACAATAGTGGAGAAGTAAGTAATTACACAAAGAGTCGTATAAAGGAGCTGTTCAATTATAGCTCACATTTTGATGTGCAGGAGAACAGATTTGCTCTTATGATAAATTATAAAGACTATTATAAGAACATCAACAGCATGGGTTACCATATAAAACAATAATCAAGAAATATGAAATTAGTTAAGCTTTTTAAAAAAGGACTAAGCATTTTAGAGAAATGTTTTCATGTATGTATATGTCAGAGGAAAAAGTAATTTAAAGGCATATCAACACACGAGATATGTCCCCTTTTTGCAAAGCTAGCCAGAGTATGAAATCAAGACTTACAAATTATCTGTAGTAGCCTAATTGTTTACGTGAAGATGCAAAGTTCAGTCCCAAGGAAACTGTCAGGGTGTTTCAGACCAATATATGAACCTATCTTATTACTTATTTTTATATATATCACTAAATTGTATAAAATTACTTTTCCTCTCAAATGTATGTTTAAAAACATGTAGCATTCTCAAGGGTTGCTATGGGAACTCTCAGCATGTAGAACCACTCCTCGTTCTACTACATGCGTCTCATTACACCGTAACCTGGTTGAGGGCAAAACGTGCGTCTGCTCACTGATGAATATTTCAACCCTAGTGCCAGTTTATTTTAGGCCCTTAATAAATACTATCTGGATGAAAGATTCCATAACTAAAGCAACAAAAATGCTGTTTTGGTAATTCTGTTTAGTTTTTAAAGAAATTTTAAATGTTCTACGGAGAAAAAAAAAGCTGCTGCATAAAGTAACTTCTGTATAGTTGAGGGATAGTGTGGAAGGTACATACAGGTGCTGAACTTTCCTGCCAACTACCCCTACTCCTTACCACACCTCCACCTTCCCTAGTTTCCCTTGCTTTTCCTGTACCCTAACTTTCCCTAACTAGCCTATATAAATAGTTATCTGATGAAATTTGTTATGTGAGGTTGTAGGTGGCAGCTGGCACTCTTAGGGCACATCATGAAATGAAAGGGTGGTTCCCAGGTGATTCTCTGAGTATCATCAAGTGATATTTTTACACAGTGTACTAAACACTCAGAACATATAAGCTATAATCTAAGTGAGTTTATAATAACTCCCTTCACCAGTTACTATCTCTTAGGCATTTTTAATAAAGTACATATATAGATCAATTAATATGGTGTCCCCAATGATGATGTAACTAGGTCAATTTAAAAAAATATGTTTTACTGTGAAATACAGCATGCATACAAAAAAGGCACATTAAACATTTTTAACTAATGGGTAGTCCATTAACCAATGAATGGATAAAGAAGATGTGGGGTATATCTACAATGGAATATTATGCAGCCATCAAAAAAATTGAAATCTTCCCATTTGCAACAACCTGGATGGAACTACAGAATATTACACTAAGAAAATAAGTCAATCAGAGAAAGACAATTATCATATGATCTCACTGGTATGTGGAATCTAAGAAACCAGGCAGAGGATCATAGGGGAAGAGAGGAAAAAATGAAATAAGATGAAACCAGAGAGGGAGACAAACCATAAGAGACTCCTAATCATAGGAAATAAACTGAGGGTCGCTGGAGGGGAGGCGAGGAGGGGGATGGGATAAATGGGTGATGGACTTTGGGGAGGGTATATGTTGTAATGAGCACTGGGTATTATATAAGACTGATGAATCACAGGCCTATATCCCTGAAACAAATAATATATTATATGTTAATTACTGGATTTAAATTTTTTAAAAATTTTAATTAAAGTTTAATAGGTATGAAGGGAGCACCCATATATACCTATAAATAACTTCAAGAGACTAGATAACAGTAAAATGTAGCTAGTAAGTAGTAAATGATGAGTTTTAAATACTTTTTACCTTTCTTCTTAATATAACTGAGTTAATTACTTATTCAGGCATGTCGTATTCCTAGCTTGAAATCAGCTATATTAAGAGTATTTACACCATGAAAACCACAAAGGCAACAAACCAGAGCTGAATTAATGGTAAAGCTGAAAGAGGTCTGTTTTATGACTATATTTTGCATAAAGGTGAGAAACAGTTTTCACAGCATATTACAAATTAGATTTAATGACAATACACTGATTGGGAGAAAAGCCAACCGGGATGCGATTTCGTGTGTCACATCATGATGAGACCGCAACCACAGATGGGCTTACAGACACAAGAGTTCAGTAAGTGGCTCCCACGTTGTGCTCCCATGGTCGGTACAGATATATTCATAGAACTTGTTTAGTTATTATTTCAAATCTTTCCATTTTCCATTTTCCTACCTCCTGCAAACATTTCCAGGCTGGCCACTTACTTATCTAAACATGGCATAAATCAATTTATCTTTAAATCTGTGTCTTTAATTCCAGTATCTGAAGCCTGGGCAGACGAGCTGGGTGTCTCCCCTGCTGGCTCTCACTCACGTCGCCGCAGCTCCTGCTCTGCTGGGTCACAGGTCACCACTCTCTGGTTAGTACTTTTTGAAAACATGTGGCGGTTCTCTGAGGCCCAGTCCGCCCTTGCCCTCCCTCCGTCAGAGCGGCAGAGAGCCTGTGTGGAGCACCCAGAGCCACTGTCACTCCAGGTTCGTCTCAAACCAAGGTCACAGGCCACTCAGGCTCTACACCTCTGGGGTGCCCATGCTCACACTTGTTTTTCTGGTCTTTATAATAACATAAATAAGGGTTGGGGGACCAATTTAATTTTGATTCATCCTTCTCCTAAGAGCTTAGTTCTTTGGAGTTCTACCTTAATACAAACAAGATGGCCCGTGAACTCTCCATCTTAGACACTCTTGACTGTTGTTCCCAGATTCCTTGGCATGCCTGAACTGAAGCCAAGCGTACAATGTTGGCAAATGTCCTTGAAACAAAAAATACATACTTCATACATATATTTTGTGTCTAAGGCATAAACTTTCAATCAAAATTGGCCTGGGAGTTTCCCACTATCTTTTCAGTTCTTTGATTTTTTTTTTTTTTAACGGTGAATTTTGACATATTTTATCTAGTATAATTTTGTTGTTTTCAGAGGAGTCCTTGCCTGAAATTACCAGAAATAAGGAGTATTCTAGCTCTACTTCTAACAGTAAGGTCAAGCCCCACAACTCACTCCATTTCTAACCATCAAAACCAGAGGTGGGGCACTCATGATCAGAGTTTTTCCAGTCTTACCTGGTAGATTTTTAAGCTAGCTGACTCTAAGCCCTCCCTCTGGATGCCCAACAGGAAATAGGAGGCAGTGACATGCCTTCAAAGGTCCGTACAAAAACCGCACAGTTGCTGCCTCCTATTCCTGCCTTGGAGGCCCCCGATCTCATGTCTCTGGGGCTGAGGAAGCTCCTCCTTACCAAAAGTTTGTCCAACTGTTTTAAGCTGAGGAGGAAGAGAGAGCATCACTATTACAAAGAAATGCTAAAAATAAATCCAGGGGGAAAATGTAGACTTCTTGAATTCCCTAAAGCCCATCCTTTTTCTGACTCGCTCAATAATAAAATTGTAGTGAGTAGTCCCGAAGAAAAACTCCTTCTGAGAAAAACGAGTAATAGGTGATAGCAGGCCTGGGAACAGACACCTCACCTATCTATCGCACTGCCCTATGAGGCAGGGCCTATCACTGGCCTCACTTTACCCACGTGAGGACTGAGGCACACCCTTTGGACGGCAGCCAGCACAGCATCAGTGGAGGAACTACAGAAAAGCAGAGCTCAGATCCACAGCTCATTTTGCAAAGTTAAAAGCTGACCGAGCTTCTAAAATCTCTCCCTGTATTTCCAACAATTCCATAATTACCAGAAAAAGAGAATCACCACTGCATACACAGCAGGAAATAGGCAGAATCATTGCCACTCACTTAGAAAACTCCATGTGTCCTGGAAAAATACCTCAAAGAAAGATTAAGTAAAAAACATGAAAGGAAAAGAGAACTAATCTATCTGGAGCATCAACTACGTACCATAAATTGTACAGGTACTTTATGTGCGTTTATAAACTGATTTCTACCAAACCAAGAGAGGATTATTTTACAGATGTAGAAACTAGACCCAGGGAAGCTGCCCCAGGTGACTCTGGAGTGAGCACACAAGGGTCGGCACCCAACACCAGGTGTGTGGAAATCTAGACCCCCACCTCTGATTTCCCCCCAAAACAATGCAATGTAACCTTATAAAACTCCCTCCTATAAAATTCACACTCTCCTCACAGAAAAAGCACATGGTTGCAGAAACAGAAATTTCCATTTCCCTCCTTCTGCTTCAAAATTTTTCTGAATCCTCTCCCCCATCTGTCCTACATCTCAGAGAACGAGGTCTCTGTAAGGCTAATGTCACCATATGGTCGTGGGTTCTGAACCCTCCAGCCCGCACAGGAGCTCTTTCAATCACTGGGCGCTCACTGAGGGCTGACTATGACAGGCACAACTCCGCATGCTACAGAGAAACGTGAAGAAAAGGGACAAAAGCCTCTTGACCTCATAAGAGCTAATGTTCTAATGCTGGGCAGACTAGGAATAAACAAATACGGGCTGAACACATATAGTATCTCAACTGTTGATAATGCTATGGAGAAAAATAAAACAGGCAGAGGAGAGAGTGAGAGGAGAGGAGAGAAGGCAGCAAGAAGGATGTGAGGACTATCATGTTGACAGGTGGGTCTGGAAAGGCTTCACTGAGGCAGCATCTGCTCAGAGACCTAGAGGAGCGAGGGGGAGAGAGATGGGAGAAGTCAGGGCGCGGCCGGACAGACCCCACTCCATGCTCCTCTTCCCTGCTACCTCCTGGATCCAGTGTAGCCACCAGTGGCAAGACTTGTTAACCCTGAGGTCTAGACTCCTGGAAGTCCCTGGAGGGCTGGAGCCACGTCTGGTTCACCTCTGAGGACGAGATCACACCTGATTCATTCCAACGGCCTCTACCCTCCCACAGGGCCTTGTACACAGTGGTGCCTAATAAATACCTGACAACTTATTTATAAAACAATTCTGTGTTATAATCTGAATGGAATACTCAAGGAATGACCACATGTATAACCAGATGCGTGTGTCTGTGCGTGCGCGTGTGTGTGCGCGTGTGCGCACGCGCGTGCTGTGGATCATGTGAATACTCACCATTAGCCAGGATCTTGGGCTTATTGGCAGGACTGAAGCAAATATTATGAAAGATAAGAAGTGGTATGGAAGGGCTGCTCTTGTGCTTATATTTGCTCATCTCTGTAAGTAAGTCTAAACAGCCGTCCAGCCTCAGGATCATTTGTTGCCCGTCTTCTCCAAATGATATATTCAGGAGTAATTTTAACCAAAGAATGGTCAGATTACTGAGATGCTTATTTCCTCCTTTTGGCAATGTTAGAGATAGAAAGTTCTGTAAGAAGTTACTCTGTGGGTAAATAGAGAGAATATTATTTTCTTTCTGAGTCTTTTCATTACTTTCCTTGTCCCTTGGAGACCAATTAACTAGAATTCTGCTCTTCTTTTCCACAACTTTAATTCCTCCTTCCTCCTAACACCTACCTTCCAAATATTCCATCTATATTGTTTCCAAGTATAAGTGAAAAAGTTAAAGAGCACAAAATAGTGCTCAAATTTTAATTCTTGTAATTCTTTCCTGATGATGGATAAGTAACTACATATAGTCAACTCTTAATTATTTAGGATGGATAATTCAGTTTAGGGATTATTTTAGGCCTCTTGAGTTTTCTCTTTCTGTCTGCCTTCTGGCAATTTTGCTGCTCATTAAAAGCTATCCTATGGGGAGGAAAAAGAAACAAAACCGAAATCAGTCTTGGATACCAGTTAACAGCTCTACTAGTACTAAAGAAAAATGAATCTAAGCATTCTTAAAATTTTTTTTTTTTAAATCTCTGTGTACATCTTATATTCACTTTAACCGTTTACCTTCACAGATAATTTCTCATGGCTACATGCCATCTTAGTAAACTTAGAAATGAATACCAAAAATATCAGTTAGGTATTTTGATCAGGGTACAGAAATATGATCACTGAACGTTCACAAATGTCCAGAGTATCTCTCATTTCTCTCCTGCTTAATAATCTATTCAGGCCTATTTCTTGGGTTCTCCTGCACCTAAATCAAGATGCTGGCTCGAATCTATAAGGTAAATTTAACACTTTTACACAGAAGGACTCCCAGTCTAAAAATGAAATGGTTAAGAAAGTACTAAGTCACTATATTGTATACCTGAAACTAGTATTACCTTGTATATGTTAATTGGAATTTAAATAAAAATTTTAAAAAAATAAAAAATAAAAAACGAAAACGAAATGAGCAACAGAAATATTAGCAACACAACCCAAGCAAAAAGCAAACTGCAAAACTATAGGCCCACTTCGTACTGTACTTGCCATCACTCACAGCTACTTCTCATCGCTCAGTCCAAATTAATTCTTTTTAGATTTATCCCTTGCCTTTCCCGTTCAGATAGATTCTGCCATGATATTGGAGATTTGGCGTTGACGCTAGTGATGAAATATATGGTAGTTCCTTAAATTATAAATATGCTATAGCATTCTTTCTTTTTGCTAGAGCTAAAGATGCTTTTAGACAACTCCCTATACTAGACATGGTGGAGAGAAACTAGACATTTTAGAATCCCAGCTGTACAACAGTGCTAGCTACTTTTTCTATGCCTATGGATGAGTAATGGAGAGGTATAACTATAGTGCCCGGGGCTCATTATGACAAAGCAGCAGGGGAAGGCTCAGGGGTTGCCTAATTAGAGCAGAGGAAAAACAATTTGATTGAGCCGCACCTGAAACAGAGTCCAATGAAATATACATCAAAACATGCTTGAGCACAGTAACATAGCCTGAGAGTGGAAGACACCGTCAAGATCATGTTTAACCTGAGAAGTTTACAAATGAAGCTTAGGGAAAGAAGGTCTCCAGTTCAAAGTCACATGTCAGACCCAAGACTAGCAGTCATTTGGGAGCTCCTATTCTACTTTGCCCATGTGCTCTACAGGGAGGTGGCAGGAAGCCCTACTCCCAGTCTGTGCTCCCACACAAGTGCAAATGGCACCACACACAGCCACCTCAGCATGACTTCACATGTATATCCAGCCCTATGCCAGCAAATAAATGGCTGCTTCTGGTGGGAGTAGTGGGTCCCTGATTTGCATCCTTTGCCAACTTACGCAGGGTGAGCATTCCCACCGTGACTGATTTCAAGATAGCAATGTGATGTCAAGTGGGTCACAAAATTGCTGAAAATCAGCAATGACACTCATGAGCCAGCCTGAGTTAGCTCCCACAGACCACTGAAAAGACTGTTCCTTAGTCATAACTGCTATTTATTTGGAGACTGCCGTTGGAGTGGGGTGTTTTGAGGTGGGTGGAGGATGGGGAGCTGACACAATAGAGGAAAAGGAGACTAAATTCTTATGAATGCTGTCAACTTTCATAATTTATCTTGGCGTCCATGTAAAAGAAACAGAAACAAACCACAGATCACATTATAACAGATAATGTGATCATATTCACATCTTAAAGGATCTTCCAAATTACGGATTCTGCTCATACATATCTAAATATAACCTCATTGAACATGTGTATTAAAATTTGTTTAACTCATTCAATCCACTATAAAGTACCCTAGGGTAAAATCAGTGATAAGAAGTCAGGTTTTGGCACTGGAGACCCAGAGGACTGATAACATCACCTATTGTGTCATAAAGAAGTTAGGTTTTAAGTGGGGAGAAGCGGCTATGACTTCACACACCATTTTGACAAAGTAAATTGAACGGAAATCGTTACTGCTCAATTTGGTCTACATAAAGACCAATACATTACTTTTATGATCTCAAATAAATGTAAGACAGCTGTCTTTCTAAAGCCCTCATTTTTAGAGAGATAAAATATAATGTAGAAGCTAAGAAGATAAACGAAAAGGAAATGGAATGATCATACTCTAGCCTGTCACTTTTCATGTGTCATCTATCACCTGGCTTTAAACAAAGTGAACCTTCTTAATCTTTTTAAAATCTTTTAAAATATGATGTTTTGAAATCATAATAACTTAATCATAGAAATTGAGTTCCAGATTTTTCATACATGTTCTCGATTAGAAGGATTATTTTACTATCCTTCTCAAGATATGAAGGGGATGCCTGGGTGCCTGTCGGTTAAGAGTCCGACTCTTTATTTTAGCTCAAGTCGTGGTCTCAGGGTCGTGAGATGGAGCCCCATGTCAGACTCCGTGCTCCACAGGGAGTCTGCTTGATATCCTCTCTCTCTCTTTCTGCCCCCTCCTCCACTCTCACATGCACTCTCTCTCTAAAATAAATTAATTTTTAAAAAGATATGAAAGAGAGATTAAGTACTTACTTTCTGAATTACTCCTTTACAATCATGAGATAAGGCCAGATTTGAAAGAAACATAAAAACCATCTGCTGAACTGCAGTGTTCTCAAGAGGCATCTGGGAAGCCAACTTCAGGACACACCCCAGCAGAGATGTGCCAGGGGCTCCTCTATACGCAGCTTGAACCGGATGTAGTCCGTAACTTGACCAACAAAGAGAACTGCAACCTTAAAAAAAAAAGAAACAGCCTATCACAATGTCTTCTTAGTTTCACTGTTTAGTTTAAAAACCCTAAGTAGTGGGGTGCCTGGGTGGCTCAGTTGTTAAGCAGCTGCCTTCGGCTCAGGTCACGATCCCAGGGTCCTGGGATGGAGCCCCATATCAGGCTCCCTGCTCAGCAGGAAGCCTGCTTCTCCCTCTCCCACTCCCTCTGCTTGTGTTCCCTCTCTCGCTGTGTCTCTGTCAAGTAAAAACAAACAAAAAAAAATAACCCTAAGCAGTGAAGCATATCTGTCCATCAATGACTTATTCACTAACCTATGACCTGCTTATGGGCACTAAAGGCTAGTGCTGAGGCCTACATTCAGTCTAATGGATCTGCCATCCTCACTGAAGGTCTCTTGATCTCAATAGGGCATTTTAAAACACTAAGTTTATTTTTTTTTTAAAGAATAAAATATGCACAAGAAGTTTTTAAACGGTTCCTTAAAAAGACATCTAAAGAAAGACTTGTGTAGAAGAATAGAATTTTAGAAATGGAATGTAACTTGGTCTAATGCCTTCATTTCACAGAAGAAAAAAAAAAAGAGGGACACAAAAATGCTGGGGTGTGGGCACAGACAAATGACAGCAGCCATGTACGCTAACTAAGGGCACAGTCTCACAGAAGCCAGTGACTTGCTCGGAGTGACACAGCTCATAAGCACAAAGAGCCAGCAGTGGCATCAACTGGTTTTCCAGGTCCAGTGTTTTCTCAATAAATTAAACAACCATACGGATTTATCATGGGAGTAAAATAATCATAAAAGAATTAGAAATTCATCTCACTGTATTATAACATAAATCTAAAGAAAATTAACTTATGAAAGTCCATGCAAGGAGGCCAGCCTATGTATAACTAGATCAGAATCAAATACATTCTGCAAGATAAAGTCATAAAAGGCAAGGAGACACAAATAATATAGTGATCTTTCCTCTACTCACACTACATAGCAGTAACCAAACAGCAAGGTTTCTATTAAATCCACTAAATGATGCCTGAAAACAAACGAGATAGGAAAATAAAAGGTTTCTTCCTTGATCTAGGAACCTAACCACAATCTTATATTTACATCAATTTTAAGTATAAAACTAACATAGATTATAGTTTCAAAAGACTCAAAAAATGTTTCTTTTGCTCGATATTTAGCGACTGATTCTTCTTTCCCGCTTCCTTCCCTAAACTCTCAACTAAGGCGTGAAGGCCGGTGAAGAAGGACAAGGCGCAGATGCAGCACCGGGCAGATGGTCTACTGCACCGGCCGTCCTGTCAGGGGCAGGGAGCTGGAGGACACAGCCACAGGAGACTGTCCAAGCAGAAGTGAGAACGAGAAAGTCAGTGACAGAACAAAAACAAGGAAATTCTGTGCTATGGCTCACTCCATACACCACAGTGAAAGTTCAGGCATTAAAAACTTGAAAGTCTGTGTCATCGGTTCCTGCTGGGGAGAGACAAGCTGAGTGGGCTCCAGGAACAGACAGCCCAGAGCTGGGGTGGAGGCCCATGTCTGACCATCAAGCACATGGTAGTGATGAGATGGACTCCAAACTGTTTTGAGTTCCAGTCCTTTCTCTGCATATCTTTCCATGTTTGGAGAACCCAGATGCTGAGCTGCTGAATGGTGGCTAGATGAAAGCTCGCGCTCTTGCTGACCAGACCTTACATGTATGACCCCGAGTTTCCACGGGGAAATGAATACTGCCAGCAATCCTACTTCACCTCCAGAGCAGGTTTTCTTTCCCTCAGCTCAAACAGCTACTTCACACCTCCTCCTCCTCTTTTCTCAAATCACTCCCAACCTTGCCTTGGCTCATTCTTAGCTCTCGGTCTCTAACAATGCATGGCCCTCAGCAGCTTCTCAATAAAACACCTGGTAAAGGCATGAAAAGAGGTGTCCCAATGACACCAGTTATCACAAGGCCAACTGTATCCAGAGCTACGTTTCATCATGCCAGCTCCTACTCTAAAATCTATAAAAGTTTTAACCTTTTTTATTTTATTTTATTTTTTCAGTGTTCCAAGATTCATTGTTTATGCACCACATCCAGTGCTCCACGCAATACGTGTCTTCCTTAATACCCACCACCAGGCTCACCCATCCTCCATCCCCCTCCTTTCCAAAACCCTCAGTTTGTTTCTCACAGTTCATCCCCTCCTCCAATTTACCCCAATTCAGTTTTCCTTTCCTTCTCCTAATGTCCTCTGTTATTCCTTATGCTCCACAAGTAAGTGAAACCATATGATAATTGACTTTCTCTGCTTGACTTATTTCACTCAGCATAATCTCCTCCAGTCCCATCCATGTTGATACAAAAGTTGGGTATTCATCCTTTCTGAGGGCTGAGTAATATTCTATTGTATATATGGACCATATCTTCTTTATCCATTCATCTGCTGAAGACCTTTATTTGGTTTTTAAAGTTTTACATCATAATTTTCACTCTCTCAATTTTCCTACTAAATTCAATTTCTCACTGCCATATAACCAGGCAAGTATCTTCCCCCTCTATTCCCTGAGCTGTCTAATGGCTCTTCCTATCTCAACAAACACATATTGAAGTATCTTACAGTACCTACGAGAAAACTTCCCGCTAACCAAGATACATTCTATAAGTAGGAAAAACACTTCAAAATACGTATTTGTTTTTCCAGTCCACTTTAACAATATTATATAAAATTAATGTTTCAGTATACTCCTGAAAGGCAGTGTTGGGATCTATTTACCATTTGGAAAATTTGCAGTATAGACACAAAGTAGCTGCAGGGCAATTTGCATCAATGAATCATCCATCAAAAGCCAAGGCCAGAGAGAGTGTAAGACAGGAACGAGATGAGCTTCCAGAGCTGCTTCCTGTTGTGAAAAGGAAATGCAGACAGTATTAGTCTGAATATATTAAAATCAAAGTTAAAATCAAGTTAAAAAAACAAACCTGTTACCAACAAAAGGAGACAAAAACTGAATTTATCTTTGTTCTGATTAGTGCCAGCTGGCATTGGAACCCTGCGGACGGATTCAGCACCTTGCCCAGGACGGCCCTGACCACGAGCCCAACCAGTCTCAGGAAGTCCCTTCAACACTGGGGTGGCCACAATACACAACTTAGGTAAAAAACGTTAAAGAAACAGCTTCTAGGGGCGCCTGGGTGGCTCGGTGTGTTAAGCCTCCGCCTTCGGCTCAGGTCATGATCTCAGGGTCCTGGGATCAAGCCCCGCATCGGCTTCTCTGCTCAGTGGGGAGCCTGCTTCCCCCTCTCTCTCTGCCTGCCTCTTTGCTTGCTTGTGATCTCTCTCTCTGACAAATAAATAAAATCTTAAAAAAAAAAAAAAGAAACAGCTTCTAAACATGCAAGATGGTGACATCTCACCACACTGAATAAACTCTTATAAATACTCTGATACTGTTAAGAAATTGAATTTTCTGGTTAAGTAAACATTCTAAGTTGTCCCCTCCACCATCTCTCTCCTCTGTATTTATATGTGTGTACATCTGTCTAGTAAGTCTGGATAGATCAGAGGTAGATTACTGTTTGTAAATACTTTGAACACAGTAAAATTTAGTTAAAATAATATGCTAAATCAATAAATTCTTAAGTAACTCATAGTCTTTATTACAAAGATCAGTTACCCCCAAAACAATATTACGTATACAATCTAACCGTTTGCGGTAAATGCAGCAATCGCTTACGTGAACAGGAATTACTAGGCAATTTTCAGACCCATGCGCTCACATGTCGGTACTTACATAAATACACACACCCTATCTAATTTTATGCAGCATCGATGGCAGAAGAGAGTAGGAAGTTATTCCCATTGTTCAACCCTCTCCAAAAGCTTTGAAGTCATTCCCAATGTTATCTCCAAAGTTATTACTGAACCCACCCCACGCCCATGAGCTTGGAACAGAGGCCTATGGTTACAGAGAAAACAGAAACAATTAGGTGTAAGCTCTGTCTCTACTCTGTCATTTGGTTCACCTAGTTTATCTGTGTTTCCATCCACTCGCCCTTCTTGCCCGGAAGTGAGGACTAGGTGTTCCTCTTTTGCTGGAGGTCAGAAAGTCCATCTGTGTTCTGAAACACAGCCTCCCCACTTCCTCAGGGATCTTTATCCATCAGTGAGTTCTTTTCTTCCTGCCTCTTTAATGACGAGTCCCCAGGTTGCTCTTTTCTGCTTATAGTCAAACAGTTTACATATTAGGAGAAGCAAACATACTAACTACTTGTAGTGCTATGTCCCAAGTTATTAAAGCTGCCTTTCATGACCAAGCTTCCAGAAAGGCTACTCTTCTTGCTGTCACTTTCCATTTCTTATCGGATCTTCAGCTTACTTCCATTTATCTTCTGCCCTGATGGTGCCAGCAAGACCACCCTCAGTCCTGGGGCATCTATTAAAGTCTGTTTCTTCTTCATTCCCATGCAGCCTCTCTACCCTGGAGCATCTCCAAACTCTCCCCAGAACTCCTTTCCCAGTTGTTTTCTGCCTTCTCTTAAATATAGTTTCCACAGATATTTTCATATATAATCTCCTGGGAAATTTCAACAGTTTACACTGTTGAATCCTAATACCCTCAAGCTATATCACCACTCAGAGCCCCAGAGCCTTGTCATCTACTGATTACCAGCCATTTTCCCCCTGGATGTCCCAAAGACACTTTACACTACCATATGTAAACCCAAATGTTACACTCTCTCACGTCTACACTCTGCTCTATTATGTGCACTTACATTAAGGCAGAGCCTGGGAATCATTCTACATTTCTCTTTTCTCCACAGTATCTCCCCACCCTCCTTCCTTTCTCCACCTGCCCCAGCCGGGGGTCTCATCATCTTCTGCCTACTCCAGTCCCCTACCTCTAACCTTGCCCACTGTTCATTTACCTCACAGCCACCATGATCTTCCCAGTATGGAAACTTTAACGTCCCATGTGCACAGATACTGGAGCGAGGCAGGCATGGGTAACTTGCTGAATTACCACAAGAGTGCCTAACAATTAGCACTGGGAATATCTTATACTCCACAGGTAAGTTGGAACAGGAAAAGAAATTAAGAATCTTTGCCCCATCGGACTATATTTATACTCAAGAGTAATTTAAATACTCTTCTTCGAATTTATTCCTTATTCAACAACTTAGAAATGGAGAGCTGCTTAGGCTTATTGAGAGATGACACTTTCATAGATGGCTAACGTGATATAAATGTGAATACTGTATTTATAAGTAGTATCCAGCTTGCGTCTCAGAAATCGGCATAAGCAGGTCCTACCTGGAAAGTATTCCAGGGTATTCCCAATGTAAGGTGTCATGGATTAATGTCAAGTGCATTCAGTCACAAGCATACTATGCAGCATAAAGGATCACAATTTAGTAAATGATACCTCCATTTTGAGTAAAAAGTTAATACCTTGGGAATTTCAATGAAATGTATAAGCACTTAATTCCCGTCAAATTGTTTTGAAAAGTAAATTGCTAGTAATGTGTCTTGAACAAATTAACAGAGCCTAAGGAGTATATTCAAGATGTTCATTTTCCAGTTATGTTTTTTCCAGTTTTATCCCAAGTAAAAGCAAAAAAAGGTAAGAACTTCCTTAAAAAGAAAGTGCCTATAATTTATCTTTCTTGTACTCATTTTCCGCAGTATTTCTGTGTGAAAGCTAGTGCTTCAAAAGTGCTGTATCACTATGACAAAGCAAATCAAAGAGTTCAGGACACTATATCCTGTGTAACAGTTACTAACACAGTATTTTAAATGACACCATCAACAGGGTGCCAGGGTGACTGGCTCAGTCAGTTGAGCAACCAGGTCTTGGCTTTGGCTCAGGTCATGATCTCAGGGTCCTGGGACTGAACCCCAAGTGGGGCTCCCTGCTCAGCGGGAAGTCTGCTTGAGATTCTGTCCCTCTGGCTCTCCCCCACCCCCACACATGCTCAAAAACATACTCTCTCTGGAATAAATAAATAAATGTTTTTTAAAAAATTAAGAATAAAGAAATAAACACCAGCATCAATACTCAAGACACAGCAAAACACCTCAGTGGTTCCCAGGCAGAAGGGCTGAGTCAAGCGGCACAGGGAGCCGGCAGAGGTGGAGGTGAAAAGCCTCCCAGCGTGAACAGGGCCATGCCCAGTGACCACAGTAAGGCATTTTCTACCCCAACAGGAGACACACTCCTCTTCTTTCCTTATGGATACACAACTGCCACTTATTTCCGGGACAGCTACCTGACACCTGCCTTTGAAAGAACATAACCAAGCACTCCATCTTAATAAAATACAACTGAAATGCAAAACCACAGAAAAAGAAGCTCGAGTTTCCTTTAGCTGCGAGAAGTGTAAGAAATAAAGTTAAAATCTGACATAAACAAGAAATGCCATCAATGTTGAAGAATAACAAGGTGTAACCATTTCTATGAATTAACACTGACTTTAAGGACCAATCAACTGTACATCTAAAACAATCTGAAGAGTTCTTCGTGTTCCCCCTATATTATCTCATATAAAAATTGTGAACTGTTTAATGCCAGCATTACTATCAAAATTTTGAAACATCATTCTACTTACTTTACATTCTTCATTTTGATAAAGACAGTTTCTTAGAAGCTGCATAGCAATGCTTAACTCTTTAATAAAACCATCCTCCTGTTTAAACAAAAAGTAGTTTTAAAATGTGAACACAATGACATATTCCAATTTTTATATACAGTAATTCCTTCTCCTTTGGGTCACATTACAATGCAGTATGCTCTCATTGCGCCTGACCACCATAACTTTGAGGGGACTGACAAGCTAATGATCTCTGAAAGATGACCATATCTCAAGAAGCGCATCCGCCACAAAAAAGCTATTTCTGTCCTATCAAGCATGGAGGAACTGAGATATACAATGGGCTCTGTGTTTCATCTCAATAAAGTGAAGCAGGTACTGACTGGTTTTCAATCATATCAGGTGTTGGCTGACTTTCTCAATGATGAAGTAAAGAACCTTTGCCTACAGAAGAAAAAGGAAAAGAGGCAAGAAAAGAAACTGACAAATATGTAACCCCCTGCATCAATAAAATTATTAAATGAGGCTTTTTCTTGGTTTCTTATCATATGCAACAGAAAGTAGGTATTACACAGGTCACTGCTATAATGGCCTTAGCTATATATGAATATATGTATACTTCTAAATTTATAAATACATATGCATTCATCTTCTCAAAAAGGAGCATATCCCCTTTTTTTTGTATATATGTAGGTTTTTCTTTCTTTAAAAATTTGAGAGGTCGTTTCTTCTAAAATACTCCCAAAATTAAGTGGGTGGCTTTGTTCTATTCACCAGTCTAATATATATATTTTCCTTTTTCTTTTCTTTTTTTTTTTTTTGAACTTCTTTTTGCCCCCATTTCCCCCCACCCAAGATTTGGGGTCTCTTCTGATTTGGTTAACACACATTTTTCTGGGGTCTTTGCCACCCTTTAACTATTTTATTCTCTCCTTCATATATTCTTATTTGGATAAAATGTCAAGGCAGAAAAACTCACCACAAAAAAAAAGAACAAGAGGCAGTACCGAAGGCTAGGGACCTAATCAATATGGACATTGGTAATATGTCAGATCTAGAGCTCAGAATGACTATTCTCAAGGTGCTAGCTGAGCTCAAAAGAAGGCATGGAAGGTATTAGAGAAACGCTGTCTGGAGAAATAAAATCCCTTTCTGGAGAAATAAAGATCTAAATCTAACCAAGCTGCAATCAAAAAAGCTATTAATGAGGTGTAACTAAAAATGGAGGCTCTTACTTCTAGGATAAATGAGGCAAAAGAGAGAATTGGTGATATAGAAGACCAACTGACAGAATAAAGAAACTGAGCAAAAGAGAGACAAACAACTACTGGACCACGAGGAGAGAATTTAAGAGATAAGTGATACCATAAGATGAAACAACATTAGAATAATTGGGATTCCAGAAGAAGAAGAAAGAGAGAGAGGGGGGCAGAAGGCATATTGGAGTGAATTACTGTAGAGAATTTCCCTAATATGGCAAAGGGAACAAGCATCAAAATCCAGGAGGCACAGAGAACCCCACTCAAAATCAGGAAGAATAGGTCCACACTCCGTCATCTAATAGTAAAACTTACAAGTCTTAGCGACAAAGAGAAAATCCTGAAAGCAGCCTAGGAAAAGAAGTCTGTAACATACAATGGTAAAAATATTAGATTGGCAGCAGACTTTTCCACAGAGACCTGGCAGGCCAGAAAGAGCTGGCATGATATATCCAGAGCACTAAACGAGAAAAACATGCAGCCAAGAATACTATATCCAGCTAGGCTATCATTGAAAATAGAAGGAGAGATAAAAACCTTCCAGGACAAACAAAAACTAAAAGAGTTGTAAACACCAAACCAGTTCTACAGGAAATATTGAAAGCATCCTCTAAGCAAAGAGACAGCCTAAATTAGTAGACCAGATAGGAACAGAGACAATATACAGTAACAGTCACCTTACAGGCAATACAATGGCACTAAATTCATATCTCTCAATAGTTACCCTGAATGTAAATGGGCTAAATGACCCAATCAAAAGACACAGGGTATCAGAATAGATAAAAAACAAACCCATCAATATGCTGTCTACAAGAAACTCATTGTGGACCCAAAGAGATTTGGTCCAAATTTAAAGTCCACTTTAAAATTTAAAGATTCAGGGGCACCTGGGTGGCTCGGTGGGTTAAAGCCTCTGCCTTCAGATCAGGTCATGATCCCAGAGTCCTGGGATCGAGCCCCGCATTGGGCTCTCTGCTCAACGGGAAGCCTGCTTCCCTTCCTCTCTCTCTGCCTGCCTCTCTGCCTACTTGTGATCTCTGTCTGTCATTAAATAAATAAAAATCTTTTTAATAAATAAATAAATAAATAAAATTTAAAGATTTAAAGTGAGGGGGTGGAAAACAATTGACCATGCTAATGGACATCAAAAGAAAGCTGGGGTGGCAATCCTTATATCAGATAAATTAGATTTTAAGCCAAAGACTATAATAAGAGATGAGAAAGGACACTATATCATACTTAAAGGGTCTGTCCAACAAGAAGATCTAACAATTTTAAATATCTAGTCCCCTAACATGGGAGCAGCTAACTATATAAACCAGTTAATAACAAAATCAAAGAAACACACCAACAATAATACAATAATAGTAGGAGACATTAACACTCCTCTCCCTGAAATAGACAGATCATCCAAGCAAAAGATCGATAAGGAAATAAAGGCCTTAAATGACGCATTGGACTAGATGGACATCACAGATATATTCAGAGCATTCCATGCCAAAGCAACAGAATACACATTCTTCTCTACTGCACATGGAACATTCTCCAGAATAGATCACATCCTGGATCACAAATCAGGTCTCAACCGGTATCAAAAGATTGGGATCATTCCCTGCATATTTTCAGACCACAATGCTCTGAAGCTAGAACTCAATCACAAGAGGAAATTTGGAAAGAACCCAAACACATGGAGGCTAAAGAGCATCCTTCTAAAGAATAAATGGGTCAACCAAGCAATTAAAGAAGAATTGAAAAAATTCATGGAAACAAATAATAATGAAAACACAACGGTTCAAAATCTGTGGGACGTAGCAAAGACAGTCCTGAGAGGAAAGTATATAGCCATACAAGACTTTCTCAAGAAACAAGAAAGGTCTCAAGTACACAACCTAACCCTACACCTAAAGGAGCTGGAGAAAGAACAACAAAGAAAGCCTAAACCCAGCAAGAGAAGTAATAGAAGAGAAATAATAAAGATCAGAGCAGAAATCAATGAAACAGAAACCAAAAATACAACAGAACAAATCAATGAAACTGGGAGCTGGTTCTTTGAAAGAATAAGATTGATACACCCGTGGCCAAACTTATCAAAAAGAAAAGAGAAAGGACCCAAATAAATAAAATCATGAATGAAAGAGGAGAGATCACAACCAATACCAAAGAAATACAAACAGTTATAAGAACATATTATGAGCAACTATACGTCAGCAAATTTGACAATCTGGAAGAAATGGATGCATTCCTAGAGACATATAAACTACCAAAACGGAACCAGGAAGAAATAGAAAACCTGAACAGACCCATAACCAGTAAGGACGTTGAAGCCCTCATTAAAATCTCCCAACAAACAAGAGCCAGGGCCAGATGGCTTCCCAGGGGAATTCTACCAAACATTTAAAGAAGAATTAATTCCTCTTCTCCTGAAACTGTCTAAAAAATAGAAATGGAAGGATAAATTCCAAACTCACTTTATGAGGCCAGCATTACCTTGATCCCAAAACCAGACAAAGACCCCATCAAAAAAGAATTACAGACCAATAACCTTGATGAACACAGATGCGAAAATTCTCACCAAAATACTAGCCAACAGGATCCAATAGTACATTAAAAGGTTTATTCACCACGACCAAGTGGGATTTATTCCAGGGCTGCAAGGTTGGTTCAACATCCGCAAACCAATCAATGTGATACAATACATTAATGAAAGAACAAGAACCTTATGATACTCTCAATAGATGCTGAAAAAGCATTTGAAAAAGTACAGCATCCTTTCTTAATCAAAACTCTTCAAAGTGTAGGAATAGAGGGTACATACCTCAATATCATCAAAGCCATCTATGAAAAACCCACCGCGAATATCATTCTCAATGGAGAAAAACTGAGAGCTTTTCCCCTAAGGTCAGGAACACAGCAGGATGTCCATTATCACCTCTGCTATTCAACATAGTACTAGAAGTCCTAGCCTCAGCAATCAGACAACAAAAAGAAATTAAAGGCATCCAAATAGGCAAAGGAGAAGCCAAACTATCACTCTTTGCAGATGATATGATACTTTATGTGGAAAACCCAAAAGATTCTACTCCAAGTCTGCTACAACTTGTACAGGAATTCAGTAAAGTGTCAGGATACAAAATCAATGCACAGAAATCAGTTGCATTTCTATACGCCACCAACAAAACAGAAGAAAGAGAAATTAAGGGGTCAATCCCATTTACAAATGCACCCGAAACCGTAAGATTTAGGAATAAACCTAACCAAAGAGGCAAAGAATCTGTACTCAGAAATCTATAAAGTACTCATGAAAGAAATTGAAGAACACACAAAGAAATGGAAAAATGTTCCATGCTCCTGGATTGGAAGAATAAATATTGTGAAAATGTCTATGCTACCTAAAGCAATCTACACACTTAATGCAATCCCTATCAAAATCCTATCAATTTTTTTCAAAGAAATGGAACAAACAATCCTAAAATTTATATGGAGCCAGAAAAGACCTCAAATAGCCAGAGGAATGTTGAAAAAGAAAGCCAAAGTTGGTGGCATCACAGTTCCAGACTTCAAGCTCTATTACAAAGCTGTCATCATCAAGACAGTATGGTGCTGGCACAAAACAGACACATAGATCGATGGAACAGAATAGAAAGCCCAGAAACAGACCCTCAACTCTATGGTCAACTAATCTTTGACAAAGCAGGAAAGAATGTCCAATGGAAAAAAAGACAGTCTCTTCAACAAATGGTGTTAGGAAAATTGGACAGCCACATGCAGAAAAATGAAACTGGACTATTTCCTTACACCGCACATGAAAATAGACTCAAAATGGATGAAGGACCTCAAGGTGAGAAAGGAATCCATCAAAATCCTTGAGGAGAACACAGGCAGCAACCTCGTCGACCTCAGCCACAGCAACTTCTTCCTAGGAACATTGCCAAAGGCAAGGGAAGCAAGGACAAAAATGAACTATTGGGACTTCATCAAGATCAAAAGCTTTTCCACAGCAAAGGAAACAGTCAACAAAACCAAAAGACAACTGACAGAATGGGAGAAGATGTTTGCAAATGTTGTATCAGATAAAGGGCTAGTATCCAAAATCCATAAAGAACTTATCAAACTCAACACCCAAAGAACAAATAATCCAATCAAGAAATGGGCAGAGGACATGAACAGACATTTCTGCAAAGAAGACATCCAGATGGCCAACAGACACATGAAAAAGTGCTCCACATCACTCGGCATCAGGGAAATACAGATCAAAACCACAATGAGATATCACCTCACGCCAGTCAGAATGGCTAAAATTAACAAGTCAGGAAAGGACAGATGCTGGCGAGGATGCGGAAAAAGGGGAACCCTCCTACACTGTTGGTGGGAATGCAAGCTGGTGCAACCACTCTAGAAAACAGCATGGAGGTTCCTCAGAAAGTTGAAAATAGAGCTACCCTATGACTCAGCAATTGCACTACTGGGTATTTACCCTAAAGATACAAATGTAGTGATCCGAAGGGGCACGTGCACCCGAATGTTATTAGCAGCAATGTCCACAATAGTCAAACTATGGAAAGAACCTAGATGTCCATCAACAGATGAATGGATAAAGATTTTATATATAAATATCATATATATATATATCTATATATATGATATTCCATCATATATATAGGTATATATATATATATATATGATGGAATACTATGCAGCCATCAAAAGAAGTAAAATCTTGGCATTTGCGACGACATGGATGGAACCAGAGGGTATTACACTGAACGAAATAAGTCAATCAGAGAAAGGCAATTATCATACGATCTCCCTGATA
Organism: Enhydra lutris kenyoni; assembly: GCF_002288905.1. Classification (NCBI taxonomy): domain Eukaryota; kingdom Metazoa; phylum Chordata; class Mammalia; order Carnivora; family Mustelidae; genus Enhydra; species Enhydra lutris. Next base: position 7,962,781 of record NW_019154120.1, on the reverse strand, counting down.
TGAGGAAGTTGAGAGGCAACGTGGGAGGTTTGTGGGGTAGGAAAGGAATAAATGGGATAAAGGAATAAATGAAAAGGAATAAAATGAAACAAGATGGGATCGGGAGGAAGACAAACCATTAGGGACTCTTAATCTCACAAAATAAACTAAGGGTTGTCAGGAGGAGGGGGGAAGGGAGAGGGTGGTTGGGTTGTGGACATTGGGGAAGGTATGTGCTATGGTGAGTACTGTGAAGTGTGTAAACCTGGCAATTCACAAACCTATACCCCTGGGGCTAATAATACATTATACGTTAATAGAAAATTATTTTAAAAATGTAAAAAAAAACTATTATTATTATTATCATCACTATTATATAAAAACTGTGTTATCTTGAGCTTACATGAGCATGCATTTTGAACATGAGTCCAGTAAACAATGCTAGAAAGAGACATTCAAAAGTCATGGCAGGAATAAAGAGAGATTAGGAATACCAGCTCTACAACCACCCAGATCCAGAGCAACTACCAGCTTTCTCAGTTCCTAGTTTTATTACTATGTTGACCTTAGTGTTCATGAGAGAATAAATACGACCTGCTTAGAGAACAGTGCCTGCTATGTAGAAAAACTCGGTACGTTATATCTCATTCCTAGTGAGAAAAATACCTTGAGAATTTTTCTCACTTTGAGAGAAATACCTTCTCAAATACCTTTTCGCTTTGAGAAAAATACCTCCTTTTGTCATATAAACAATTTATCTGGTAAAATATCATACACACTTCAAAATGCTTATAATAACAAAAACATGCAATATATAAATCTCATTTTAAGCTCTTTAAGTGAAAATTAAGTCTGCCTGTCTCTCTCTCTCACACACACACACAGACACACACAACCCCAAGCCCAAAGTTGCTAATGTAGAAATCCCTTCAATTTATCTAACTATACTTTTCTTCTAAATCAGAGACCCATTTGTACCAAATGCTGATGTCATTTATAAGTACAGGAAACTGGAGAGATGGTCTCTACATCATTCCTTCATCCATCCAGATGTTTGGAATTCAGAGTTACCTGTTTCTTTAGGGCTGCTTTCCCAGGCCGGAGAGAATCTAGGTTCAGTTGTGCATTAATGTGTTTCATCTGCTCCATGCAGCTGTCTATTAGATCAGCTGAAAGATAAAATCCGAAACAATCAAAAGGATATTCCATTCCCAAATAAGTTGAAATCACATATAACAAAGTCTCCAAAAAATAATGCTTTATATTTCTGAGCAATATATCATTTTGATATTTTCAGGGAGAAATTAACAAATCAGAGAAAAAGAAAGAGAACTAAAATGTTTAACAATTTCAATGTTTTCAATTTAGTATGATACTTCCAAAACCTACTTTATGGTTTGAGGCATGCATAATTCATTTTAATAGCCAATCACAACAGAAATTACTAGGCTTGATGTTGCCGTTATTCTCTTTAACCCTAAGACCTATGTTCCCCGATTACAGAGGAAAAATCACAATCCTCTAGAAGGGAAATATATATGAAAATGCAGGATCATCTAACACTGTTGTTATTGCTATCAAAACTATGTAGGTGTGGGTTTTTTTTCAAGTACACAATATGTGCCTGTGGTTACTAATATTTAATTATTATAAAACTAAGTGATGTGTTTCTTCTTAAAGTTTCGCCACTAGGGACACCTGGGTGGCTCAGTCAGTTAAGTGTCCGACTCCTGATTTTGGTTCAGGTCATGATCTCAGGGTCATGGGATCAGCTGCGCATCAGGTTTCATGCTCAGCGTGGAGTCTGCTTGTCCCTCTCCCTCGGCCCCTCCCCTCACTCATAATCTCTCTCTCTCTCAAATAAGTAAAATCTTAAAAAAAAAAAAAAAAGCTACCCTACTGTTTATATATTCTCTAGATTAGTAATCATTACTCAAATAATCTACATGTATAATCTTTATTTTAAAAGTAATACATGTTTACCTTGTTTCTGCATGAGAAAAACTTTTTAGTCACTGAGATTTTTAAGTTCTTTACATTCTGAATCCAAAGAAAATTAAAAGAAATAAGCAGCAAAATATATGAATTGACGATAGGCCGTACCAGTTGAGTCATGTGGCTCACCTTTCAAAGCATGTTTCTGAGCTCTTCTACTGACAGCCAAAAGTGACATCAGTGCATTTGCAGCAACTCTTTTCAGGACATCTTTGGAGGATTTCCCTTCATAGCACTGCAAAGAATGTATACCAAACTGCCTTGAAGAAAAACTTAATCTGGAGCAAAACCGTTGTGAATAAAAGATGTGGTCTATTTAAAAGGTATTGCCAGGTTTCAACTACTCCATGAAATACACTGGAACTTGATAAATCATTAAGATTTGAGACTGAGAATGCTCCATGTGAATGGGACTGTAGAAGAAACTTACAATGTGGAAAAGAGCAACAGTCATTTTCAAAGGCTCATCATGTAAAGGAAGAACTGTGCACTTAACTCAAATTCACCAGGGAATGTACGTACATATGTGTAACTTATTAAAAAGGGCCCTCACTAAACGGCTGAATAGGAAAACTGCCATCAAATTCCTCCTATCTTCTTCTTGAGACACATCCCTCCCTCAATTTCCACCCTATATACCCCTATACCTCAGGGGATGTTGTTCTTTCCATCCTGCATTTCTGTAGTCACATTTATCTGTCATAGTACATGTTTGTTTGTTTTTTTAATTTGTCATAGTACATGTTTTAAAAAAAAAATTATTTCTTAATTTTGTTGACTTACATACATTTTTTAAAAATCACTTGTAATTTTGAAAACACTAATATTTTGTTATGTTTCTTTTATATATTTGATATTTATAAGTAAAAAATTTTTTTCATGAACAAAAATTTCAAATATATATAAGACTGAAGGAAACAGAATAACATACTCTCTCTTTTTAAAAAATTTTGGGCTAAACTATTTCAAGTAAATACTAGATATCATATAATGTCACATTCCAGTATACACAACCATAAAGCCATTATCATGCTTAACATATTTAATAATTTATTGGTATCAACCTAATATCCAGTCCAAATTCAGATTTTTCTCTTGCCTCAAAAATGTCTCCTTATGGTTGGTTTAGTGGAATCAGCACCCAATAAAGCCCTCACAGCCTATCAAAAGATCTCCTAAATCTAGAGCACCTGCCATTTTCACACCTTCCAAACCACCCACCAGGGTTTTTTATTTTGTTCCGCTCATATTGTTAGTTGTTGAATAAACCAGATCAGTCATCCTAAGGAATGCCCCACATCCTGGGTTTGACTGCTTCCTTGTGATGATTTGAACTTGTCTTCTCTACTCTGTATTTCTCATTTACCAGGTGCTGTGGTTCTAAAGGCTTGAGTACATTCAGGTGAAATCTTTTGTGATAAGATTCTCATGTGGATATACACATCAAGTTTAGTTACAATTCCAAAGGGTCCATAAATTCAAGTGTAAGAACTAGAAGTTCCTCATATGATTTATAAATATTAGCTATAACTCACATTTGCAATTTTTCCTTTCACTGGTAATTTTCAATGATCCAGTTTTATAATATCATATTAAAATCAAGCTCAAAATACAATTTTACATAAAATATAGTATAGCATACACAGATGCAACTTCACTCTTCCTGATTAGCCTATACCCAGCAACGTGACACTGAAGGAGCCTGTGGGGGGGCCTTCCAGCCCCACCACCAGGGGAAGTGTGATTCCATCCTAAAGACCTCACTTAGGCTGCTGCCTCTAACCTGGCAGTTCCGTATCTGGCCAATGAGTTCGATATTAAATGCCCAGACCCAGGATGCTTGATAAAGATCATGCTAATGTGACCTTGAAGAAGGTGGGGGAAAAAGGCAGAAAACTATTTAGGATAATGAATATGTGTGGAGTATAATCATTGTAGCTAATTATGAGCATCCTAATTTGCCTATAAACTTAATCTTCACCACTAATAAGAAAACTGCTCTCCTATACACACCCTTACTGAACCTGAATGCATTAATGTTTTGAGGAAAACCAAAATGATCTCACTGAAATCTATTACTCATCTACTCTCTGCAGCAATGAGGGAGAAAACAGCGGTAAGAATTCTAGGGAAACAGTTATGCACGTAAATGTGTCCTTTATTCCCTCATGAAATCTCCCTGAGATGACAGAAATGGGATTAAACACCAGACAGACAGAGAGGAGTGAGTACTCACTCACTCAGTCACACAGTCAGGAAACCAGGAAGCAGACGGATGAATAGCAAACGCAGCAGAAGACTCCAGAAGGAGGAATCCCACCCCCTCTGTACAATGAATTGCCAGCGGCTAAGGGAACTCAGCACCAGTTTCCCTTGGAAGTGAAAATGAAGGAAGATTACTTGAAAATCTCTGAGGACCAGTTCGAGGACCAGATTTTGCCCATGACCCACCAATCTCCGCACAGCCAAGCCGCTCCTCCTCTCTACCTTTGCGAGAAACTGGGGATTTAGTCCCTGGAGAGGGTGAACTAAAAGCGCTCTAAACGGGCAAAGACAAGGCACAGCTGCAGGCGAGCATACTACACTGGAAACAGGATTAAGTGAAATGTGCAAACTGATTTCTGAGACACCTGCTCTCTTCCTCCTACTTTGTGGCAAAACATTTGGCAGTTGGGTTTTCACCTCCAGGCAGGAGACCAGAAGATTCTTCCCTCGGGAATGCGACAAGCTCAAAAAGGCAGGCCACAAAGGGCGGCAGCCAAATGCCCTCACACAGCACAGCCTGCAGCTGACAGGCTCCACTCTGCGCCCAGGGCTTCCGGTCTACTTCCAATCTCCCAGTTTCAAACGCCGCAGACCACCAAGATGACCACATACGTGAGAAAAGCCCCTAACCAGAACACTGAAACCAAAATAGTCAAAAAGGAAGAAAAGAGAAATTATGTAAGAAGAAAACTTACTAAGAGTCGCAAACGTACAGAACACACAAAGTAGGGGGGATGTCAGTTAAGTGAAGCCGGAGTTCAGATGGAAAGAACCCCACGAGGGGCACCTGTGCGTCGTCAGTGGCGCTTGCGACTCTTGGCTTTGGCTCAGCTCATGATCTCAAATCATGAGAGGGAACCCGTGTCGGAATCCACACTCAGCACAGGCAATGTTTGAGATTCTTTCTCACTCTCCCTCTGCCCCCTCCCACTCCTGCACTCTGTCTAAAGTAAACAAATAAATCTTTAAAAGAAAAAAAGAACAAGAAGAACAACCCTCAAGAGAGGTCAGAACAATGAATTAAACAGACTCTGCCTACAAACTTCATCTGGAAAATGTAGAATGCTGGAGACAGAAAAAAATTCTTAAAACTCCCAGGGGAGAGAAACCAGACATCATAATGGCTTCAGATCTTTCCACAGTACTAGGAGAAGTTAAAGGGAAGAGACAAGGCCTCCTCAATTCTGAAGTGAATGACTTCTAATCTAGAATCCTCACTAGACTAAACTATAAGTTTAATGTAAGGGTAGAAAAAGACTCTGTCCAGATCTCAAAAGAGCCTCTTACGCACCTTTACTCTGCAAGGTACCAGACAACAGACTCTACCCAAAGGAAGGTGGGAAGCAGGAAAAGGAGAACCTGGGAGACATGAGATCACAGGAAACAGCAGAGAGGTAGAGGAATTCCCCAGGACGAAGGTGAATGGAGATCCCAGGATCACACTGGGCGCCATGCAGGATCAGAAGGAACGAGGAGTGATTTCTTCCAGAACATGAAGCTGACATCAGTTCCCACATGTCTGAATAGACTGAGAGGATATTCAATTGCTAGGAAAGAGCACGGAGCTTATCAGTATAATAGAAAACTTAGCAAATTTAAAAATAATATGATAATTATGTCTAAGGAAGACGGAAGCTGTGAAGTTCAACTGTGTGCGGCACTTTCACAGACTCACCACCACATGCGGCCTCCTCTCTCACCACCGTGAAGACGCGGGATAGCAGGGAAAGGAGAGGGGAGCCCACTGTGGCCAGGTAGGTGGTTGGGGCCTGGAAAGGGAATTCAAGTCTCCTGTTCCAAAGCAGGAAGTCAACAGAAAATGTTTAAAATGGAATAACCAAGACAGAATAATACAAGCATGTTAGAGACTTGGCAGGGAAACGTGAAACCGTCAACTGAAAGAGGCAGGAGTAGTTGCCTCTAAGAAGAGGAAAATGAAGGAAAAAGACAGAAGTCTTCTCCTTTGGTTACAAAACTTATAAACCTGTTTGGCACTCTAAAATGTATACACACACTGATATGAAAGCCAAAAACTAAAAACAAAAAAAGAAATAAACAGGATTAACTTCTAGTAAATCCACATACTTTTCAACATAGACTGAAGGTCAGAGTAGAGGATTTAGTTTCTGCCATTTTCCATGCAGCACTTCCTGCAGACTGAAAAGTCGTTCTGAGCATCTGTGCACAGAGCAGGAGCACGTGGCTCAAAGCGCCGGAAGCCCAGGAGGCAAGAAGGCGGAGGCTAAGACTCCATATCCGATAGCTGAAGCGACAGACAAGCAGCTACTGGGTGACGCAGACACACACAAGAGGAGAAATAAATCAAGAGGATACAGAGCAAGAAACAGCATGTCTTTTTGACAACCATAGGAAGAAAGAAAATCAGGACTCAATGTAATTTATTTAAATTTTATGTTCTGTTTAGATCTAATTCCTTCTATACATGAAGTGATCTAGGTATTCTAGGTCAAGACTCTACTTTCTTTCCAAAAGGCACTGATATAAAGAACAGGGTTTTTAATTACAGTGAACACTCACTGACACAGCAGTATCTCAAATAGATAAGCCTTTTCTCTCTAACAGATTAACTCTTGGACGTCACCATTCACTAAACACTTGTGCAAAATCTACCTTCTAAAATGTGAAATTAGAGTTTATTCTTTCATTATTATCCTTAGATATCAGACCAAATATAGGAGCAAAATTAATTCAACATCTCAATTATGAGCAAAATCTATTATGTATATTAAATGTCTTTGCAAATGAATCATATTTTCTCACTGGGGAAGGCAAAATCTCTATTAAGTCAAATATGTTCAATATGTATGGTCAACAGATAATACGGTCTCTACCGCCAAAAAATATGCCTCATAGGACATATATGTCAAAAGACAGAATAGTCTCTAAGAGAATATTCAAATCCTCAAACCTCCTCAAAATGGAATTATGAAAAAATAAACTTGCACATAATTTAAGACATAAATACCAAATGCAAACTTTCAATTTGTATCCCCCATGGGAGAGTACAGTAAAGCAGTCATTGAAAAGATTCTTTGCCAAGACCTTTTAATTGAAGTTACAGCACAACAATCTGTTACGAGGACGGAGCTCTAGGGCCAGCTTATACAAACTTAATACAATCCTCTCAGTTCACATTTGCATTTTAAGAACTGAATTATAAGAGGTTAATTGATATGCTTAGGGTCACACATCCAATATTTTTGAGTAACGTAATAAACCTCTGAAGGTCATCAATTTTAGTATACTATTTCTTCTGACCATTTAAAGACTGTAGTTTCCTTTCTTTTATATAAATACCTGGCACAATACACAGCCTACATGCATGTGTAATAAGAAACATATGTAATTTATTATTATGTGTTGCTGGTTTATGTATTTGAATAACATTTTAAATCACATATCATCTTTATATAGGGCAGAGCAAAGAAAACATAATAGCATTTGTAGTTTAATAAAGCTCATTAATAAATGTCCCATCTCATGTGAGACATACATTTTCTCATAAGTATGTCACAGGGACACTTCCTTTACTTTCTTTGTCTTAAACTTGCTTGTGCCCTTCTAACAAATGTCATGTATTTATATTCTACTGTTTATATGAAAAAGAAGAGTGTGATTTATTAGAAAAAACAGTTTATATAATTGGTTAAAGTATCCATATCCACACAGAATGCTTTACATCTTTTATAATTTGGAGGAAATAGAGAGGAAAATTGGCTAGTCATTAAGAAAATCATTGAGATACCCTGTGGCTCTAGGATACCTCATTTTCTTTGGCCAAGAAGGTAACAGCAAAAGATTATAAATGATAACTTTTATAATGAATAACATTACAAAATATTAAGAAAAAATAAGGAGCAAGAAAAAATTTTTAAATTCCTGTGGCAAAGAATTTTTCCTATGTACATTTATTTTAATCTGGTACATCAACTAACAGGGACCCATATTTATCATAAGCGTAATCATGATTCCTTGAAACAGCACGACCAATAAGTGAGAGAAAACAGCTAGGAAATAAAACGGCTTTGGTTTGGCCTGGCCGGAGGTCTTTACATTTCACCTGGTCCAGGAGGACTGGCTGTAGAACCCATGGTCATGGCTGTGGTCAAGGCTCCCAGAGCTACTGGGCATTCCTGGCCTGGGCAGGGGAGACGGCCAGGTGGCCACGGCTCCCCCCGCCCACCCCCCCACCCCCCACCCCCACTGAGGGCAAGAAAAGGAGGAGCGACTCCAGAAATCATTTATACTCCCTGGAGGGGAAGGAATGTCGGTAAGAGCGAAGGCCCCTTCCCTAGGGAAAAGAGCTCTACTGAAGCCAAAGTCAGGAGATTCATAATGCTTTTGAGTTGGGGGAAGACCACTGCAAAGTGTGAATTTGAGTTTCCTCTCTAATACTCTTTAAAGTGCAAAATCAGACTCAGTTAATCAAATAGAGCCTGTTGTTCTGATGGGGAACGAGATAGTTGGGACACTATCCAGCTTTGGTTTTAAGCTAGGAAGAGCTGAGTGGAGGGAGGGAGGCTACAGCCTCCCAAGACTAAGTGACTTTGAGCGATGCTGTGAGGATCTTTTCCCGCTGGAGTTCCAGCTTCTGAAGTTGCTACTGGAGACAGGAGAAAATGTCGGAGGCCCCTGTATCAGTCTCCTTATCTGTGCTCTGAAAGCAACTGTGTGCTGGGCAAAGGAGAGGAAGACAGAAGTCCCCCAAGAGCACGAGCCCCACCTTCAGTGGGTGGGTTCCTGCTGGACCAGGAGCCATCCTTGCCTCTTGCAGCCTTGTCTGCTTCCCAACATAATGGGAACCGCTGCATGCAGCACACAAGTGGTCATGCCAGCAAGATCTGTACAGCCATAACTCCCAGAGGCAGAAAAGGGGCAAAAATTCCCAAATTCAAAGCAGCAAAGAGAGAGCAACATATCAGCAAACTGGAGTAACCTGCCTTTATGAAACATGGCTGACTGACAGGGGAATGAATGGAAGCAAATCCGTTAAGGCACAAGTCTAATTCTTTTCCACCTCCCAGCAAGAAGATAAAAATCATAAAACCGTATGATTATTAAAAAGGGAGATTCTTAATATTGAAAAATCTAGCAATTTCCTATTTGTAAAAATGACTACACAAATTAGGAAACACTTGGAGGTTTTTTTGGTTAATCTACTTATAAAATCGTACTTCATGATTTTAGAATGTTTTTCGATGAACAAAATTCTTGGTTCATATTTAAGGACTGCAAAAAGTAAGTTTATAAGTTCATAAGGCAACGTGGTTTAGAAAGGTAGCATTTTCCCATAAATGTACCAACGAAGTCCGCCCATTTCTATAGACAAACCACCTTAAATATATGTAATTTACTTACATAAATCAAATGTGGTTTAGATGAATATATGTTTAGAGATGTAGAAATATCTTTAAAATGGCAAGACATTATGAATTATAGCTGCATTCCTGAAATATAACCATTTTGGTCCTACAATAGCACACTGTATTTTGGGAAACAGCTGGATTTAGATTTCTAATATTTCATTTTGAAATTTTACATCATAGTCATTAAAGAAACTAGTCAACATCAGAGAACCAGGACCGGAGAGGAGATGGTTAATTTAACTTTATATGCTTTTGTTTCATTTAAATGTCATAATGAACATTAATTACTTTGTAACTTGAATGAGTAAAAAAATTTTTTACAAGGCCAACACTGAAAGTGGATTTATTTAAATATTAAACAAAGTTTTTGAAAGGTCAAGATATCACATACCTGAAGAATTACTTCATTAAGTCGTTCTAGAGATTTCTGATTTTCCTGAGTTTTATCAAGAAGTGAAGCCAGTGATGGACCCTGGCATGCATTTGCCTTATCCTTATCTTGGAGATGCCTTTTTGCTTCCTCCGTCAAGAGAACAGAAAGGAACTGCAGGCTGGCAGTAGACAACGCAGGGCACGTGGTAGACAAACCCACACATGTGCACAACATATCTGAGGGAGAGAATACTTTCTATGTAATGTTTGAAACATCTTCAATACTAAAGAAGTGAATCAGATCAATTTGAGTAATTAAGTTTATAGCCTTTTTATTTCTAATGAAGTAAACCCATCAATATTTATAAGTATCATGAGAATAACTCTAGTGCTTAAAAGTAATTTAAACAGTCAATATGAAGCCAACAGAATCAAGGAGCTGATTTAATCTCATTTCATTCTTTTTATATGGGTTCTTTTTGGTATGAAAGTGTGTGTGTGTGTGTATACACAAAACCACATACACACAATATTTGCCAAGACCCAAAATAAGAGGATTATATATAGATGAGTACTGATCCCTCTGGGGTCTTCTGGAATCCACAAAGTCTCTGGAGTTTTTAACTTTGTAATTTTTATTTCAGCACTTACCTAAACAAAATTTCATGGGACTGTACTATGAATTATCTAGATCACCACTATATAACTGTGTTTCTGTTGTCAAACAAGTTGATGCTAAACAGTACTTACAAGACTTAGTGCACAGTGTGGCTTGGTGCAGAACCAACATTTCGTGGTAGTTCAGAATACAGAACAAGAGTGGTTATGCACAAATTTGCAACATAACACAGATTAGAAAGGATAGGCAAGCCAACTCAAAAGAATCTACACTGAATCAGTCATTATTAATTTCCTATTATGACCACTGATTTCATCAAAGAAACATCTGATATGTTATCTCAATTGTATTAATTTCAGTAACACTGGTTTATAATTTTGTTATGTTTTACTTTTATATCATTTGGAATTTATACTTGTATAAGAGTTATAACCATAAGAACTTCTACCTAGATTTAGGCTAAAAGAAATTCTTATTTTCTTAACTAATACAAGAAAAATAATTTAGTGAGAGTGGCGTTTCATGAGAATTAGGTTCATTTAAATGATGTCTAAATATGACTCAGGTCTGAGAAAAGACTCTTATAGATAACACAAGTTACAAAGTGGCCAAAAGATGTTTTAAGTTTGTATAACATATGGGATGGAAACTAAAAACGAACAAAGACAACTCCATGACAAGGAATAGCAATGATCATTAGTTATATTTTCATAAGCATTACTTTATCAAAGCTCGCTGTTTATGTAGTGACTTATTTCTGATTAGCACCGTATTACATAAACCGTGTGTGCACATTTTGTAGAAAGACTGAATTTACTACATCCTTATTTACCACAGGGGAGGTGTCAGGCAAGCGGGCCGACAGCAGGGCCAGCAAACTTTTCCGTAAAGGGTCGGAGAGGAAGTGAGTATTTTACACTTCACAGTCACAGGCCTTTATCACAGCGTTCAACTCTACCACTGTAGCAGGAAAGCAGCCTCAGACAACAAGTAAATGAGAGAGGGTATCCGCTGCCTGCCCGATACAATCTCATTTACCAAAACAAGCAGCAGGCCACATCTGCCCACTTGGCTTAGGCGTCCCACATGGGCCAACCTTGCTTTACATTAGCAGTGACTCCAGTGGTAAACTAAATTTCCCCACCATGGATAAGAAAATCTCAGTTACACAATCTCTTTCAGTTTTTAACAAAATAATGATTTCTAAATGGACACTATTCCTCTCAGGTAAACTCAGAACTCCTATCTTCAGATAACAATTTTGCTTCTGACTAAACATGTATTTCCCCATAAAACTTACTTCAACACCACCACTCTGGTGACAAAATGCATCATCCATCTAAGTCTACAGAATGATCAAATGATAAAATAAAATGTGAAAAAAAATAAGTTGACTGAATTAGTGGTAACTTGGAAGCTTAAAGAACTCAATTTTGAATACATTTAAACTAGCCATTTTTAAAAAGTAAAATAAATGTTATTTATATGCATTTATGTTTTAAAAAGTCTTCCTGCTGGGGTGCCTGGGTGGCTCAGTGGGTTAAAGCCTCTGCCTTCAGCTCAGATCATGATCCCAGGGTCCTAGGATCGAGCCCCGCATCGGGCTCTCTGCTCAGCGGGGAGCCTGCTTCCTCCCCTCTCTCTGCCTGCCTCTCTGCCTACTTGTGATCTCTGTCAAATAAATAAATAAAATATTAAAACAACAACAACAACAACAAAACTTAAAAAAAAAAGTCTTCCTGCCATGCTAAAATTTAAAAGAGACTCTATGAAAAATTAGTAGTTATTTTAAAAAATCATTTATCCTAGTTCATTATATGGAAAACATCTTGTAAAAATAATTAACTATACTACACACTTAGCATTTCTGTACTATAAGAAAATCCTTGTCTTGACACAAGACACTATTTTTATTATGGGTTCCCATGTTATCACATATACAGAATTTTAGGTATAGGCTTATCCACGTACAGTGCATGTATGTCAGGAAAGAGACTGGTTTCTATGCCAACACGTGAAAATCTTTCTCATTGTTTTATAATCATGTCATATCAATATCTCTTCATTATACCACAGGATTTTCTTTCTTTTTTTTTTTTTTTTTAAAGATTTTATTTATTTACTTGACAGAGAGATCACAAGCAGGCAGAGAGGCAGGCAGAGAGAGAGGAGGAAGCAGGCTCCCTGCTGAGCAGAGAGCCCGATGAGGGGCTCGATCCCAGGACTCTGAGATCATGACCTGAGCCGAAGGCAGCGGCTTAACCCACTGAGCCACCCATGCGCCCCAACCACAGGATTTTCTTAACTTGTTTTTATAGTTTTTTGAACTGGGTTTCAATTTTTCAAAAATGCATTTTTGAGGTTCCTCAAGAACACTGCAAACTTCTCAAAGTAAATACCTGGTTTCTCTTTCAAATGCCACAGCGTAAGTATTTAATTTTAAGAAAAAAATATGTAAAAATTGTAAATATTGATTATCTTAACTTTCATTAGCAGAAAGACCCGCAGCCTAGTGAGAGTATCTGCTTACCAGTCACTGCCGTCCAGTGCTTGGCCAGACCCACCGTAATAGACGGGAGGGAGGCAACAGCAGCCTTCCTCAGGAGTGTAGCCAGAAGGTTAAATAAATGTGTCCATGTGAGATAAAAAGCTGATATCAACTCTACATCTATAAAATTAATGAAAATATTTTCAGTTATTACCACAAAGAGTAGAAAATACAAATCACCAGACACTTCATTACACTTAAGAGGCATGTACCTGTTAGATGAGGACAAATGTAATTCAGCATGATCGAAAATTTATTTTAATTAACTTTTTCACTGCTTCTTTAAGATCTCTCTCACCTACCCCTCTACATAAAGACAAATTCACACTCCTGCATCTTCCTCTCATTAACACACATTCCATAACCATTCAGAAGGTCTGACAAAATGAATATTAAGTCATAACCTTAATACATAACCTTTTACCACAGGTACAGGAATCAAACACTGTACAGACTGTAAAAGGATGGCATTATTTGTGCTACTTTTATAAAGTAAAGTTTCTCCTGTTGTCTTCGTCACCTGTGTGCAGGGGCGAAAGAAGCAAGCACAATGTGCCAAGGGCCTGGCAGAAAAGAAAGGAGAATTCCTCTGAACAACCATGAGTATTGCCCCTCAGTGAAAACAGGACACAAAAAAGGATCTTGCACCTTTGCCTATGGCTGAGAAAATAGCAATTAACCTATCGTAAGGACAGCTTTTTCCTTCAGTCTACGTGTCAAATGGAGGCTAGAAAGAAGCAGCCATCTTAGGACTGTCTTCTCTGACCGCACCGCCAGCTTTTGCAAACTAAGGACTTCCATTTCAGGGTTCTTTGGAAATGGCATATTCCAGGGAGTGTGGATTAAAGCAATCCTTGCTGTGTGTCTCAACCTTCTTGTCATTCTCAGCTCTATAAGGAGTCTTTTCAGACCTATGTTTCCTCCTCATCATCCCCATGAAATTTTAATTCCACAGATTCTATATATCTGTTTATGTACTATCAGTATATCTGCACTTTATGCTTAAAAAGAATTAGGTATTAAGCTTACTGATTTTATTCAAGATAGCCAAATAAAATATTTAAAAGTTTAAAAATTGGGGCACCTGGGTGGCTCAGTAGGTTAAGCCTCTGCCTTTGTTTGGCTCATGGTCTCAGGGTCCTGGGATCGAGCCCCGAATCGGGCTCTCTGCTCAGCAGGGAGCCTGCTTCTCCCCCTCCCCCCCCCCGCTTGCCTCTCTGCCGACTTGTTATCTATCAAATAAATAAATAAAACCTTTAAAAATTGGGGTGCCTGGGTAGCTCAGTGGGTTAAGCCTCTGCCTTTGGCTCAGGTCATGATCTCAGAGTCCCAGACAGGGAGTCTGCTTCTCCCTCTCCCTCTGCCTGCCTCTCTGCCTGTTTGTGATCTCTCTCTCTCTCTCTGTTGAATAACTAAATAAAATCTTTTAAAAATGTTTAAAAATTGAAAATCAATTAGCATTTAACTTAACTTTATAACTACTTTTGCTAAATAACTTTCAATGTAATTTACTTGCTCCTATAAAATGTATCAAATTACATATGGAAATCAGCAAATCATATAAATATACACTAGAAAGATAATCAATATTTTACAAAATCATTCACAGCTATTTTTTCAGAGATTTTTAAAACTTGTTTCTTAGGGGCGCCTGGGTAGCTCAGTCGGTCAAGTGTCTGCCTTCGGCTCAGGTCATGATCCCAGGGTCCCGGACAGGGAGTCTGCTTCTCCCTCTCCCTCTGCCTGCCATTCTGCCTACTTGTGCTCTCTATCACTCTGTCAAATAAATAAATAAAATCTTAAAAAAAAAAAAAAACTCATTTCTTAAAAAATTTTTACTGAACGTTTACCTTTTGCTAGATATGAGAAAATGACTTCTAACTTAACCAGCCACTAGGTATACATTCAGATATCAGTGACATTTTTATTTTCAGCAGTTGACATAATTACTGATGGGCCAATTAATTCACATAATAATAAAACATATACTATTTTTATTTAATTCTCAAGGCCCAAGTCACACACAAAAGCAAGAGAATCAATTAAAAAAAAATCCACAAGTCAGCCAATGACAATCAAGACATGATATAACTTTGGGACATCTGGCCATATGACTTGGCTCTCTCTTGCCATATGACTTTGGGATCAAGTGTTGAATCAGAAGTCCTCCAGTCATGACATCTATGCACTAGGGTTTTTAGCAATGATATTGTGTATTTCCTGTTTATCTTCTATGAGCTCAATATCAGTGCTTCCCAAGTGATATCCAAGAGACCCAACAAGAGAAATTAAACACTAAGGAATAAGATTTTATTGGTAGAACTGAGCTCTGAAGGGCCACAGACCATCGTAACAGCTAAGATTTTTCCCCTACCACTTTCCCCCAAGATTTAATTTTTGCTTCTAGGGGGGTGGTATCACCCTCATAGAGAATGCATGGTCTATCCTGATTTGCTTAGTTGAGACATCATGACCACTTATAAAATTTCCAAGTAAGGAATTCTATTCTTCTAGCACCAGAATATTTTAACACTAATGAGACACTGAGGAGTAAATTTGCTGGCATCAAAAAACATTTTACTTACCTAAAACCAAGCAAATCCATAACATTCAAAAAACTAAGTAATAAATGAACAGGCCAAGGGCCATTTAGCAATAGCCAAATTATCAGTTACTTCATTATTAAATCTTTTAATTATTATATTTTAATTCTGTTAAAGATCCTATATTGTTTTAATGTTCTTTTCTATTTAGTACTATATGCAAATTTTCATCAGAGTATATTTTTCAATAATTTAGGACTTTATCAAAATGTTTGATATTATATGTTGCACTTATTTATACTTATTATTACAAGTAAGTTATTAGTAGGTCATTTGGCTGTACCCATAGCTTATAAGAATAATTACTATCTGAAATTCACTGCACTTGCTAATATTACATACAAACTTTGCCCTCATTTAAACTGACAGCACAGGGGATAGGCCCTTCACCATACTAGGAATTTGCCTCAAATGGTCTCCTGGAACCACTTAAAAAAAGACCCAAACTATAAAACACATTATAAAAGCTTTCCAAAACATTGGCAAAGCACAACATAAAATTTAACCTTGAAGTGAGTATCTGGTGCAGAGTTAAGACTTTTTTCCTCAATATTATTTGCTTCCATCCTAAATCTAAAAAAATAAAGCTTACCTAACACATCTTTGGTGCATATGGTGAGGACCCCAATGATGTTTGTGATAAGAGGTTTCAGAAGCTCATCCTGAATCACAAGGTCGGGATCTACCAGTAAACACGACTGCAGAAGCCTGGACAAAGAGGACAGGTATTCTAGGAGAAAGGATACCTATTTTTTCAAAACAGACAAAGGAAAATAAAACATATTATATGAAAAGTCTAATTCAGTGATATTTCAGCTTTCTATGCATTATGAGTCACTTTGTAATGTAAGTTAATAAAAAACTAATAAAATATTAATCATAATTTTTAAAATCTAAAAGGAATGCATAGCACACAAAGTATTATTTTTCTCATAAACATGTCATTAAAGACATTAACACTGTCAAGTATAATAATACCAAACAAAGTAGTATTTTCAAAGTCAAATTTCAAATTCCATTTAGAGAAAGAAGGCCTTTATAGTTTTTAAGTAGCTAACCTGTGGAATCAATATTCTGGAAGTAAAAAGGGGCATTCCAGTGCGATATATTGTACAATTTTATAAAGAAAGAAAGATTACAAAATACTCTTTAACACATGTCCTATCAGGTAAAATGCAAGTTTGTAACATTTAATTTCCTTATTGCTATGAAGTCTTGTTTGACACCTTTGTACTCTACACTACTGACTGTAGTCCCAGCAAGTCTGACTCTGCCATACGCAGCACGACCGTGCAGAGATGAGCCGTGCAAGGTGAGAGCCAACGAGACACATCCGAGAGAGAAGCCCCAAGCTTCTCATAAGCCCAGGCGCTCTGCCCCGCCACACCCTTGCTTCCTTGGCGCCTCCACTCGCAGCTCCACTCGCAGTTCCAATCTCACCCTTGAGAGGCCTCTTCTGACCCCTTGACAACACACAGCACTCTCTCCCGCTGCCACGCATCCTTCCACCCACCCTCGTTTTTCCTACACCATGTGTCACCAGCTGATAAAACACTTCACATCTTATTTGCTGCTTACTGTCTGTCTTCTGCACCAAGGACAGAACTCATGTGGGCAGTGTGTTTGCTTTGTTCACATCTGACACTGGCATCTAGAACACAGTCTGGCAGAGAAGAGGTTCCAGAACTTTTCTGGAATGAATGAGTAATCTTGTGTGAGGACAAACAGCCACGAAGCAGTGAGCCTACAGAAGGCCCGGTGATGAAGTGAGGAAGGGTGTGAGTTCTGGAACCAGCCTGTGTGAGCTGGAATCATGGCTCTGCCCCTTTCTTTATGAGCAAGCCTGGACATTGCCAGCCATTTACTTTTAAAATGAGGCCACTAACAATACTTCATGGGACTACTGTGAGGATGACATACATTAGTACAAACAAGCACTCCGTAAATGTGTGCTACTGTTGCTATCATTCATTCCACAAGGACTAAGTGAACACCTTCCATGGGCCAGGCACCGCACTCAGCATCCAGAATATAACCGATACGTAAGAACAGGCAAAGCCCTCCCTTCAGAGAGCTCACTGTAGCTTCCGACCTCATCTCCCCGTCACTGATGTGCTCTAACCACTCTGCCTCCTTGATACTTCTTGGATAGACCAAACATATCCCAATCTCAAGGGTCCAGCAGTGTACCCCAGGACTAGCTTCCTCACATGGTTCAGGTTACATGTTCCTGTCTGAGAGAACCTCCCTGACCACCCTAAGTGGAAAAGCCCTACCCTCCCAGCTCTGACATCATTCCGTTTTTAGTTTTTCTTCTCAGATGTCTATCATCAGCAGGTATACTTGCACAGGCAAGATCCTGGTACATGGTAGGCCTTCAATAAAAATCTGTCGGATGGATAGAGAGTGAAATGGAGGAGACAGCCTTAGGCAAATAAACACACTCAAAAATGCAAACACTGCACTGGGACAAGTGTTTTGAAGATGATGCACACTGTGCTACCCAACCTTGTAAAAGGGCGTCTTCCCTACTCAGAAACCTCAAAGACAGTACCACAAAGCAAGAGATACTGGTTTGATCCACCTTTAATTATAAATAAATCTTGTAGCCCTTCTTAAAATCTGATCAGAGGTAACATTTCTATCAGCAACAACTACGCAAGGAACTGTCAAGCGCACTTTACACAAAGATGTAGCCGCAAGCGGGAACTTAAAAGTAGTATCGAAAAAACAAAATAGTAAATATCTAAATATCTAACAAAAATAAATTTACTTTTTATTAGATTCAATACTGAAAATACATAGAATTCAGTCACTACGTATTTTAACAACTTCGGTTTGAATGAAAATGATGGAAGTAGTCTAAAATCACAGAATGAGAAGGTGGTCTATACAATGTCCTCCTTCTTTAATATGGTGCTCAAAGATAGCCAGATCCGTGGATAAACATTTAGAGCTGGTTAATAACGGAATCAGGAAGAGACTCTAGATCTTTAAACCCCGCTGCTTTCTTTCACCATGCGAAGACGTCTCAGATTAGAATGTTAAGCAACCTTGTCTGATCTCGGAAGCTAAGCAGGGTCGGGCCTGGTTAGTACTTGGATGGGAGAATGTTAAGTAACCTATTTCAAATACCCTCATCATACCATGTATCACCTAAGATTCCCCTCCCTCTCCAATGGTTAGTATATTCTCGGCAGAAATCTCTCTGGCACTTGAAGCAAAAAAAATGTGCAAACAGACATGAGGCGGGAGGGAGGCGTAACACTTACCTGAGCCTGAGTGTGTTCCATTGGAGGTGACAAAGGCAGCGGAGCCTTGAGCTCCTGCACACAGCTCTCTAGGAGGGTGGCATCTGCAATCCTGCGAAGAACAGAAAAAGAAAACCCTCCAGAGGAGTTGTATGCTGCTTATTAAAAATTAATAAATTAGTATTTAAGTCTGACTATAACCTTAAATTTAAGAACAGAGAACAAACTGATGGTTGCCAGAGGGAACGTGGGTGGGGGTATTGGGCAAAGCGGGTGAAGGGAAGTGGGAGATACAGGCCTCCAGTTACAGAATGAGTAACTCACGGGAATAAAGGGCCCAGCATAAGGAACATAGTAGTCAATGATACTGTAATGGCGATGTAACGGGACAGATGGTAACTACGCTTGTAGGGAACACAGCGTTACACATAAATCTGTCACATAATTAAGATGCACACCTGAAAGTACTGTGACATTGTGTGTCAACTATACTCAAATAGAAAGTAAAAACAAAAAAAAGAGAAAAGATTTCCATAAAGACAATAACTGTATATAAAAAGGTAGCCTATAGTATTTTAGGAAAAGATCTTATCCAATAAACATGGGAAGCAAAAAAGTATCTAATGCAAAGCAGAATAAAATATAATGAAGCTGTTTTCGAAGGAAAGCAAACAAGAATAAAACCTTGGTGGTTAGTTTCCCCTGTAAAACAGGAAAAATACTTGCTAGGAAATAAGTTCTGATTTAGAAAGTAAAAAACAAAATAATGCAAAACAAACAGGAAAATTGTTTTAAGTCAGGAATAAAGAACAGGTACAGAACATGACAAGCCTTTGCCATAAAAGATCCTTTAATAGCTCTGTGGCCTAATTTCACGGCAGACTCCTGGCTGACCCTTGAGAAGCCAGAGGATTTCTAAAGCTCCATTTTGATCTTTGCAAGGCAGGAAAACATCCATCAGGAAAAGTCAATTGACTAGTGGGTTCCTTTCCAACTCTTGTAGGTCCCACAGTACAAAGATGACAAGTAAATGAGAACAAACTCACACCCCACAGCTTATTATAAATGGTAAATGAGTAATGAAAAGTGAGCTGAAAGGGATACTTCTTTCTTTTTAGAGTTTTCTTAATATCCTGAAAAGAAAAAGAAAGCACTGTGATTTGACCAAGAAGAAGATATTTCAGATGGTGAATGTTCACAGGCAGAGAAATGCAAACGACTGAGTAGTCAACAGGAGGAGGTAGGCTGGCTCTAAGAATCTGGTTGTGGGAAGAAAGAACAGGAGCAGATACTATAAAAAGAGTATCCTAGACATCAGCTCTAAATCCTCACACTAATCCCATTAAACAGTTGTTATTAATGACACCACCAAGATTAAAATAACTTTCCCAAGACTGTAATGCTAGGGTGTGAATGAACTATAAGACCTTAAGTCAGGCGCACTGAGGATCTGCAGCCTTTCTTACTATACCATATAACCAATATGACCATCCGAGGGTCCTGCCATAAGTTCATTAATATTAGCTAAATGAAAGAACAAAATCATGATTTCCTAAATTTTATCATAGTACTTCCTGATGACCCTGATTATGAAGGACAACAAAAGACTGAGGAACCTTCACATAAGGGAGGAAATTAAACAGATTTGACCACTGAATGCAATGTGGAATTCTTGATTGGGTCGTACAACAGAAGAAAAGGACATTAACAGAAAATTGCTGGGATTCAAATATCACTTGTAGTTTAGTTAAAGCATTATGCCAAGATTGATTTCCTGGTTTTGATCACTGGACTATGTCTATGTAGTATGTTCACATTAGGGGAAGCTGGGTGAAGGGTACACAGGAATTCTTTACACTATTTTTGCAAATTTTCTCTAAGTTATTTCAAATTAAAAGTGTAAACCAAAAACAAAACAAAACAAAAAAAAAGAGGTTAATCTCAAAAATGAAAAAAACTCCAAATGAATTTAAACAATGATTTTCAACTGATGGCTATGATTCTGATATAACCCTAGGGAGATGAATGACCTCTTTCACCCCATTTAGAATGGCCAAGTGGACTGTATCATACTTCTTGAGTATGGTGGAGGACAGATAAGGTTTAGAACCTCTGAATTATTAAAAAAAAAAAAATCAGAAGGTGGGAGTGCATAACGTCAACATAACAAACCAATATGAGTGCTGTAATAGATCCAAACTAAAACTGTCAAAGACAATTCTGGCAAAAGAAAATCCTGGCAAAAAGAAACCTTCAATCTAATGAGCCAAAAAAAAGAAAAGGTAAAGATATGTTCGCAGTACGCATGCAGTCTTACACCAAGTCATGAGTAGAGCTGGTGTCAACTCATCTCTACCAGCTGCCTATCTTACCTACAGAGAAGCTCAATGAGCCGGGCTTGCCGGAAAGCACGTGCACTGTCTCCTGGAGCGATCGCCAAGAGCCCATCCAGCAGGCCACACATTGCTGAAAGGAGAGGTGGGGTGACCACACACTGCCTGGGCAGAGCGGCAGGAAGGGATGTGTCACGAGGAAGCTGTGCTGATACAGTTTCATGCTGACCCATTACTGAAAACAAGCATAAAGATTATCACAACTGTGCTTACTTTGTGGTTATGTACAATATTCACAAGTTCTAATAATCGAGGAAAGTCCCTCAAAGTCTGAAAATGCCAAAGAGAGATGGCTGGGGAATTTCCTTAGTGCCCAACTCATCTCAACCCTGAGGCCAAGGAAGCAGATATCCAACTCTTCCACTCTGCATGTGTGTGTGTGTGTGTGTGTGTGTGTGTGTGTGTGTGTGTGTGTGTCTGTCTGTCTGTCTGTATCTGCCTGGATGACAGTGAAAGACCCAAGGCAAGAAGGGTAGTGCACATTTTGTGCCCTCAAGTGTTCAGACATTGAGGAACAGATGGTCTACAACTCTTTTTCTAAAGCTCTAGGAGCCAGAAATGTTTCAGAATTCAAAATATTTTAGATCTTAGAAAAACAGTAAGATACACGTACCGTACATTAACTCACACCTTTAATGGGATCTTGGGCAATACCCCACAATGAAATGAGTACTTCTATGGTGTGACCCATGTACAGTCACAGTAAGCAGGAGGCCAAAAGGAAGAAAGACCACCTCAATCAAACCAGTACTGCTCAGGTTCCGCAGCAACGGTATTCAGGTACAGGCAGGTTTTTCACCAAGTGAATTCTGAGAAAACTTTTGAGGTTTCAGAGATTCTGGATTTTAGAACTGAAGTTATGAGACTGTGCACCTTTTCCAGAAAACTCAACAAGGGATGGTTAATAAGAAAGCTATCTTTGTTAATCTGCCTCAAGACTTTCCTTCATGACCCTCACTAATTTCCTTTAGAGCACAGGCCAGTTACTTTGTAGAACGTCTGATGTTTGATGTTTCCTCATGAGTAGATCTTCAGTGAATCCCAGCAGGAAAAACAGGATTCCTGTCTGTGCTGCTACTGGTGGTGTTACCTTCAGCCATTTGATTGAAGTGGCATCTACCCAGTTCCTCCACTGTAAAGTTCAATTTTCCCTTGTAATTAATTCCTTCAGGGGAAGAATTAGGACTATATAACTTTGGGGCTATGTAACATCAAAAAAGATTTGATGTTTAATATTTTTTATTTTTTAAAAGACTTATTTATTTATTTATTTGACAGAGAGAGAGAGAGAGAGAGAGACAGCAAGAGAGGGAACACAAGCAGAGGGAGTAGGAGAGGGAGAAGCAGACTTCCCACTGAGTAGGGAGCCTGATGCTTTCAGCATTTTTAGGCCAAGGATACAGGAGAAGATCAGTAAAAGGAGAGGGCACGGAGGTTAAGGAATTCAAACTCATCTAATATATTTAAATAAACTTTTATATTTTATCTAAAGAAATTATCCCATTTGTTTATGTCAGTAGTCCTCAAATACACAAACATTTTTATTTTTTAATGATCCTTTTCACCTTTGTATATCAAATGTAAGCTTACAGATCCTGTAAGAGATCCTGTTAGGGTGTTTTGTTTTTTTTTTTTAAATAAAATAATTTTTCTTTTACAAAAGTTAGGAACTAAATTTAAAAATGAAAAGTTGGATATCTCAACTGGCCCTAATGTACATGCTAGAGACAATTTTTTTCCACCCTGTCCTAAATCACTTTGGAGTATATTAATTTCCTGGTTAATTAAGAATCAGCAAAACAACAAATAAAAGGACTAACCAGCTTTACTGGCAAATCCTGCTGGATGTTCCGGCTGAGGGAACTAAAATCTCATTATCACCAAAAAATAAAAACAAAAAAATCACATTTTATCTTAATACTATATTAAAGGATGGGATTCAAGAAGGTATTTAACAACAACAAAGTAATTGCTCTAGTATTATGGCTCACTGACAATATATATTCAATGCTTTGCAGCACTGTTCAGTGGCAGTTTCAACAAAAAGGACTAAAAAGTTTTTTGTCAAATATACACACTTAAGTGATTGGCAACCAGTAAAACTGTGCGTGAATACATATTCTAAGCATAATCCTTGAAAATAAAATCCAAATCAAGAATAATACAACAAAAAGAAGGACAAAAAAACCCCACACAACTATATGTCCACACAAAAACTTATACATGAATTTCCACAGCAGTATTATTCATAATAGCAAAAAAGTGGGAAAAACCCAAATGTCCATCAATTGATGAATGGGTAAATAAAATGTGGTATATCCATACAGTGGAGTATTTTTAGCAATAAAAAGAGATTAAGTACTGACACATAATACAACATGGATCAACCTTGAAAACATGTTGCTAAGTGAAAAAAAAAAGTCACAATAAAACACACACTATATGATTGCTTTTTTATGAAATTTCCATAACAGGCAAATCTATAAAGAGGGAAAGTAGACTAATAATGGCCTAGGACTGGGAAGGATCAAGAGATGAAGAGTGACTGCTAATGGCAAGGTTTCTTTTTGGGGTGGTGAATATGTCCTAAAATTGATTGTGGTGATGCACAGGTCTGCAAACAGACTCAAAACCTATGAATTCACTTATTAAATGGGTGACTTATGGTATGTAAATTATTCTCAATAAAGTTATTAAAAAGAGTAATGCAACATACTTTCAGAGATAAATGTTCATGAAATTCATTATCAAATTTCATGTCATGCTCTGTGTCAACTATTTAAACAACGTGAGTCTGCTCCTTTTATTGTTTAGAGGATCAAACGAGTACTTTCTACAATTAAACACGTTTTTATATTGTTAACATATATTACTAAAAAAACCAAAATGGGACACTGTTTAGGAAGTTAGGGAGCAAATACTATAATAAAAATTAAGAGGAAAGCCTTAATTAAGCAATTTTTTCTGAAGTTTTAGAAAGCCTTTTCCTTGCAGATGCTTATATTTCAGTGTTTAAAATCACCTTCTGTTTAGGGAGTATATTCCTTACAGGTGATGAATTTAGTGCTACTGAATAAAGGCCTGTACATTCTCTAGAACAAACACAAGCTAAGCTGTAATGTTCCAAATATATGAAGTCTGAAACATAACAGAGTAGGAAGCAGTCCCTAATACAAAGAATAGAATTTATATATTACCGTTAATAAAAATAAATCCCAGGCTACTCATCAAGCATTTCTAATAAAATAAAGATGCAACACCATTTTGTGGACTTTAAAATGGAAGTATTCCCCTTGAAAAATACTTATGACCAGATTCTCTCCACTTTTAAGTGGAGTACTGTGGTAAATTGAAGTGTTTCCCTAAAGAGGGAGCAAAATAAAGGTAACTAATATCTATTTGTTCTCCAGTTCAAACACAAAATATCTACACCTAACTAATAAGAAACCATATGTCAATCAGACACCTAAGCTCCATTTATTAGGTAAGGGCACATGGTTTGTTAATTTCTGATATATTTATTCTATCATGTTCTGGGCCACTTCATGGTGTTGTTATCTAGACATTCAGTGTGCTTTGTGACTTATTTAATTTTGTTTTTATGTAGATATTTAGTTTCAAAATATCTGGACCAACTTGTCATTTTTCTTTTTCTTTTTTTTTTTTTAAACATTTTATTTATTTATTTGAGAGAAGAGAGAGACAGTGAGAGAGAGCATGAGCGAGGAGAAGGTCAGAGGGAGAAGCAGACTCCCTGTGGAGCTGGGAGCCTGATGCGGGACTCGATCCCGGGACTCCAGGATCATGACCTGAGCTGAAGGCAGTCGCTTAACCAACTGAGCCACCCAGGCGCCCATCATTTTTCTTTTTGAAAGTAGAATGTCTTCCTAAAAGGGTACCTTGAGCCACAAACTGGTCATGTGAGGCTTCAGGGAGAGACGCTGCTGAGGGTCCAAGTGGCGGAAATTCAGCACTACCCGACGAAGGTGCCACCTATCAAGCAGCAAAGAAAATTATGTTATTCGTAACATTCATTCATTAATGTTACCACGTGGAAAGTGAAACAGAAGCATTATGTACAAAATATCCTTAAACAAGAAGGTTAATAACAAAACTACACTAGTTCATATGACTGGAAAACATTCCACATCTTGAGAGTTGGGTTTTGTTTGTTTGTTTGTTTGTTAAGATTTTATTTATCCATTTGACAGAAAAAGACACAGCAAGAAAGGGAACACAAGCAGGGGGAGTGGGAGAAGGAGAAGCAGGCCTCCTGCCGAGCCCAGACCCTGATGCGGGGCTCAATCCCAGGACCCTGGGATCATGCCCTGAGAGCCGAAGGCAGACACTTAAGAACCAAGCCACCCAGGTGCCCCTAGAGTTGTAAGTTTGTTGGTTTTTTTAAAGATTTTTATTTATTTATTTGACAGAGAGCTATATACAGAGAGAGCACAAGTAGGCAGAGAGGCAGACAGAGGGAGGGGGGAAGCAGGCTCTCTGTTGAGCAGGGAACCCAGTGTGGGGCTCCATCCCAGCACCCTAGGATCATGACCTGAGTCAAAGGCAGCTGCTTAACCAACTGAGCCACTCAGGTGCCCCTAGAGTTGTAAGTTTTTTGAATGGCACTTCTTACTTCTTCTTATAGGGCTTGCTGGAATTTATGTAAATCAGTAACTCAAAGAAACAAAGTTTCGATTTGGAGCCCATTTAGGATTTTAAGGTCTGGATATGGCCTATCCCCTCTTACCACCAAAATGTTACAAGGCTAAAACATACTCCTTTAACTTTTGCATGATTGTGATAGTCTGCCCTACTTGACTCATAATAAGAGGGGTTCTTTTTATAAGTTTCAAATGGCACACACAAATTTTAATAGTGCCTAAGGAAAAAATCAAGAGAAGTATTAAAAGATTTTTCTCTACCTTCCCCATATCACAAAAGAACTGTTTCAGGCAGTATGTGGACACGGTGTTTCAGAAATCAGTATTTTTTAAAACATTAAACATAACATGAATTCTGTAGAAGACAAACACAATTTCACATACAGGTTTACAGATGAGTAGACTGTGTGGCCTCCTAAAATGGAAAAAGTTCCAACTGATGTATCTGGCACCTTCTATATGAAATATACCTTATCTGGAGAGGTCAGGTCACTCTTTTTCTTACCATCAATTTATTTTCTCTGAAATAGCCTGAACTTCCCAAACCTGGATAAGCTCCACGTCAGCGCATACATACAGTATGAGCTGTCACTAGAACTTACGAATCAACCCTACCTCAAACTCAGATACCACACAGCTCGGAACTTGTATACTGATTGTGTTTTATCTTAACATATAAAGTAGGTATAACAGAATAAAAGCAAAACAGCAAGGTTATTTTTGCTTTCAGTTGTTTTTTTTTTTAAGATTTTATTTATTTACTTATTTGACAGAAAGAGACAACAGTGAGAGAGGGAACACAAGCAGGGGGAGCGGGAGACGGAGAAGCAGGCTTTTCATGGGAGAAGGGAGCCCGACTCGGGTCTCGATCCCAGGACACTGGGATCATGACCTGAGCTGAAGGCAGACGCTTAATGACTGAACTACCCAGGTGCCCCCTTCAGTTTCTGTTAGTAAAGAGAATATAAATCTGAAGAAAATGGTTGATGGAATTTATATACAGTTTTTAAAATCCCCCTTTCAAATTAAGACTTTAATCATCTCGGGCGCCTGGGTGGCTCAGTGGGTTAAAGCCTCTGCCTTCAGCTCAGGTCATGATCTCAGGGTCCTGGGATCGAGTCCCGCATGGGGCTCTCCGCTCTACAGGGAGCCTGCTTCCTCCTCTCTCTCTCTCTCTCTCTGCCTGCCTCTCTGCCTACTTGAGATCTCTGTCAAATAAATAAATAAAATCTTTAAAAAAAAAAAAAAGACTTTAATCATCTCTCACCACTTCAAGTATGACATTACAATAACAAATAACAGAAAGGTGTAGCCAATAAATGTAAGCCAAGCACATAAAGTCATCTAAAAAAGTAAACCTGGATAAATTTCAGTTTAAATAAATACTCATAAATAATCATATATTAAATATCTTATTTTATCTAATATTAGATCCAGATAATAGGAAAAAAACCTAAAATTTATTTTTCTAAAAATGATATTTACCTACAACTGACTCTAAGAACTGTTAAAAAAAAAATTCCTTTCAACAGACATCCAAGTAACTTTCACAGTGTGCGAAAACAACAATCATAACTGAGACTGATATCACAATGATGATACGGCGCCTGCCATAAGCTCCTTTTTTTGTATAATAAAATTTAAGAAGACAATGCTGCTAGAATCCTTTACCTTTTCCCTGAACATCCCTTGTGTGTGCCATCTGAAACTTATATAAGTTTATTATGAATCAAGTAGGGCAGACTGTCTCAGTCATGCAAAAGTTAAAGGAATGTGTTTCAGCCTTTAAACATTTGGGCAATAAGAGGGGATAGGCCATATCCAGTCCTCCCTACTGGCAAGAAGAGGCAGCACTCAGTGCAGGATAAAAAAGTTCCTAAGGGCCCACGGAATACCTGGCTCATTAGAAGAAAGCAAAATCACAAGAAGTGACCAAAGGTCAAACATTAATAAAAGTTGTGATTTTCCTCAGTATAGTCCAAGGAAGTGATATACAAATTTAGAAAATATTTTAGAAAGCCCCTAACTTAATAGTTGCATTATAACTTATCCTGTATGGTAACTTTATATATATATATATATATATATATATAT